>NW_026696639.1:0-233298 GCF_030435755.1 Ochotona princeps | reverse complement strand
TGGTTTGTGTGTGATGCTCTACCACGTTCATTGCTAGATAATGCACTCAAAGGGGCATTAAGCATAGAGTGTGAAAAGTGAGTTTCCTTGAGAGCTGCTTGGAAGCCTGATGGTGTGTGAAGTTAGTGAGCCAAATGGAGTTGTCCTCCCACAGAACCACTCAGCTGCTTCTTTCTTTCAATATGCCCTTCACCAACATGCAGTGTTCCTTGATTGAATTAGCGCTCACACCAATATTTGCGTCTAGAGCCTTTGCATTGAGGGCTATCTGAAAACGGCTCTGGCGCTGAAGTTGTCTGTGAATGTGGAGTTGGTGGCATGTGAAACCCGCATGTGGAGCATTGGTTTGTGTGTGATGCTCTACCAGGTTCATTGCTAGATAATGCACTCAAGGGCATTAAGCATAGAGTGTGAAAAGTGAGTTTCCTTGAGAGCTGCTTGGAAGCCTGATGGTGTGTGAAGTTAGTGAGCCAAATGGAGTTGTTCTCCCACAAGAACCACTCGGCTGCTTCTTCTTCAATATGCCCTTCACCAACATGCAGTGTTTCCTTGATTGAATTAGCTCTCACACAATATTTGCGTCTAGAGCCTTTGCATTGAGTGCTATCTGAAAACGGCTTTGGCGCTGAAGTTGTCTGTGAATGTGGAGTTGGTGCATGTGAAACCCGCATGTGGGAGCATTGGTTTGTGTGAGATGCTCTACCACGTTCATTGCTAGATAATGCACTCAAAGGGCATTAAGCATAGAGTGTGAAAAGTGAGTTTCCTTGAGAGCTGCTTGGAAGCCTGATGGTGTGTGAAGTTAGGGAGCCAAATGGAGTTGTCCTCCCACAAGAACCACTCAGCTGCTTCTTCTTCAATATGCCCTTCACCAACATGCAGTGTTTCCTTGATTGAATTAGCGCTCACACCAATATTTGCGTCTAGAGCCTTTGCATTGAGGGCTATCTGAAAACGGCTCTGGCGCTGAAGTTGTCTGTGAATGTGGAGTTGGTGGCATGTGAAACCCGCATGTGGAGCATTGGTTTGTGTGTGATGCTCTACCAGGTTCATTGCTAGATAATGCACTCAAAGGGCATTAAGCATAGAGTGTGAAAAGTGAGTTTCCTTGAGAGCTGCTTGGAAGCCTGATGGTGTGTGAAGTTAGTGAGCCAAATGGAGTTGTTCTCCCACAAGAACCACTCGGCTGCTTCTTCTTCAATATGCCCTTCACCAACATGCAGTGTTTCCTTGATTGAATTAGCTCTCACACCAATATTTGCGTCTAGAGCCTTTGCATTGAGGGCTATCTGAAAACGGCTTTGGCGCTGAAGTTGTCTGTGAATGTGGAGTTGGTGGCATGTGAAACCCGCATGTGGAGCATTGGTTTGTGTGCGATGCTGACCTAGCTTCTTTCAGTCCTAGGCACTCTAAGGGCATTAAGCATAGAGTGTGAAAAGTGAGTTTCCTTGAGAGCTGCTTGGAAGCCTGATGGTGTGTGAAGTTAGTGAGCCAAATGGAGTTGTTCTCCCACAAGAACCACTCAGCTGCTTCTTCTTCAATATGCCCTTCACCAACATGCAGTGTTTCCTTGATTGAATTAGCTCTCACACCAATATTTGCGTCTAGAGCCTTTGCATTGAGGGCTATCTGAAAACGGCTTTGGCGCTGAAGTTGTCTGTGAATGTGGAGTTGGTGGCATGTGAAACCCGCATGTGGAGCATTGGTTTGTGTGTGATGCTCTACCAGGTTCATTGCTAGATAATGCACTCAAAGGGCATTAAGCATAGAGCTGTGAAAAGTGAGTTTCCTTGAGAGCTGCTTGGAAGCCTGATGGTGTGTGAAGTTAGTGAGCCAAATGGAGTTGTTCTCCCACAAGAATCACTCGGCTGCTTCTTCTTCAATATGCCCTTCACCAACTGCAGTGTTTCCTTGATTGAATTAGCTCTCACACCAATATTTGCGTCTAAAGCCTTTGCATTGAGGGCTATCTGAAAACGGCTCTGGCGCTGAAGTTGTCTGTGAATGTGGAGTTGGTGGCAAGTGAAACCCACTTGAGGAGCATTGGTTTGTGTGCGATGCTCTACCAGGTTCATTGCTAGATAATGCACTCAAAGGGCATTAAGCATAGAGTGTGAAAAGTGAGTTCCTTGAGAGCTGCTTGGAAGCCTGATGGTGTGTGAAGTTAGTGAGCCAAATGGAGTTGTTCTCCCACAAGAATCACTTTGCTGCTTCTTCTTCAATATGCCCTTCACCAACATGCAGTGTTTCCTTGATTGAATTAGCTCTCACACCAATATTTGCGTCTAGAGCCTTTGCAATGAGGGCTATCTGAAAACGGCTTTGGCGCTGAAGTTGTCTGTGAATGTGGAGTTGGTGGCATGTGAAACCCGCATGTGGAGCATTGGTTTGTGTGCGTTGCTCTACCAGGTTCATTCCTAGATAATACACTCAAGGGCATTAAGCATAGAGTGTGAAAAGTGAGTTTCCTTGAGAGCTGCTTGGAAGCCTGATGGTGTGTGAAGTTAGTGAGCCAAATGGAGTTGTTCTCCCACAAGAACACTCAGCTGCTTCTTCTTCAATATGCCCTTCACCAACATGCAGTGTTTCCTTGATTGAATTAGCTCTCACACCAATATTTGCGTCTAGAGCCTTTGCATTGAGGGCTATCTGAAAACGGCTTTGGCGCTGAAGTTGTCTGTGAATGTGGAGTTGGTGGCATGTGAAACCCGCATGTGGAGCATTGGTTTGTGTGTGATGCTCTACAGGTTCATTCCTAGATAATGCACTCAAAGGGCATTAAGCATAGAGTGTGAAAAGTGAGTTTCCTTGAGAGCTGCTTGGAAGCCTGATGGTGTGTGAAGTTAGGGAGCAAATGGAGTTGTCCTCCCACAAGAACCACTCAGCTGCTTCTTCTTCAATATGCCCTTCACCAACATGCAGTGTTTCCTTGATTGAATTAGCTCTCACACCAATATTTGCGTCTAGAGCCTTTGCATTGAGGGCTATCTGAAAACGGCTCTGGCGCTGAAGTTGTCTGTGAATGTGGAGTTGGTGGCATGTGAAACCCGCATGTGGAGCATTGGTTTGTGTGTGATGCTCTACCAGGTTCATTGCTAGATAATGCACTCAAAGGGCATTAAGCATAGAGTGTGAAAAGTGAGTTTCCTTGAGAGCTGCTTGGAAGCCTGATGGTGTGTGAAGTTAGTGAGTCAAATGGAGTTGTTCTCCAAAAAGAACCACTCGGCAGCTTTTTCTTCATATGCCCTTCACCAACAAGCAGTGTTTCCTTGATTGAATTAGCTCTCACAACAATATTTGCGTCTAGAGCCTGTGCATTGAGGGCTATCTGAAAAAAGCTCTGGCGCTGAAGTTGTCTGTGAATGTGGAGTTTTTGGCATGTGAAACCCACTTGTGGAGCATTGGTTTGTGTGTGATGCTCTACCAGGTTCATTCCTAGATAATGCTCTCAAAGGGCATTAAGCATAGAGTGTGAAAAGTGAGTTTCCTTGAGAGCTGCTTGGAAGCTGATGGTGTGTGAGTTAGTGAACCAAATGGAGTTGTTCTCCAACAAGAAAAACTCGGCTGCTTCTTCTTTAATATGCCCTTCACCAACATGCAGTGTTTCCTTGATTGAATTAGCTCTCACACCAATATTTGCTTCCAGAGCCTTTGCATTGAGGGCTATCTGAAAACGGCTTTGGCGCTGAAGTTGTCTGTGAATGTGGAGTTTTTGGCATGTGAAACCCACTTGTGGATCATTGGTTTGTGTGTGATGCTCTACCAGGTTCATTCCTAGATAATGCACTCAAAGGGCATTAAGCATAGAGTGTGAAAAGTGAGTTTCCTTGCGAGCTGCTTGGAAGCCTGATGGTGTGTGAAGTTAGTGAGCCAAATGGAGTTGTTCTCCCACAAGAACCACTCGGCTGCTTCTTCTTCATATGCCCTTCACCAACATGCAGTGTTTCCTTGATTGAATTAGCTCTCACACCAATATTTGCGTCTAGAGCCTTTGCATTGAGGGCTATCTGAAAACGGCTTTGGCGCTGAAGTTGTCTGTGAATGTGGAGTTGGTGGCATGTGAAACCCGCATGTGGAGCATTGGTTTGTGTGCGATGCTGACCTAGCTTCTTTCAGTCCTAGGCACTCTAAGGGCATTAAGCATAGAGTGTGAAAAGTGAGTTTCCTTGAGAGCTGCTTTGAAGCCTGATGGTGTGTGAAGTTAGTGAGCCAAATGGAGTTGTTCTCCCACAAGAACCACTCAGCTGCTTCTTCTTCAATATGCCCTTCACCAACATGCAGTGTTTCCTTGATTGAATTAGCTCTCACACCAATATTTGCGTCTAGAGCCTTTGCATTGAGGGCTATCTGAAAACGGCTTTGGCGCTGAAGTTGTCTGTGAATGTGGAGTTGGTGGCATGTGAAACCCGCATGTGGAGCATTGGTTTGTGTGTGATGCTCTACCAGGTTCATTGCTAGATAATGCACTCAAAGGGCATTAAGCATAGAGTGTGAAAAGTGAGTTTCCTTGAGAGCTGCTTGGAAGCCTGATGGTGTGTGAAGTTAGTGAGCCAAATGAGTTGTTCTCCCACAAGAATCACTCGGCTGCTTCTTCTTCAATATGCCCTTCACCAACATGCAGTGTTTCCTTGATTGAATTAGCTCTCACACAATATTTGCGTCTAAAGCCTTTGCATTGAGGGCTATCTGAAAACGGCTCTGGCGCTGAAGTTGTCTGTGAATGTGGAGTTGGTGGCAAGTGAAACCCACTTGAGGAGCATTGGTTTGTGTGCGATGCTCTACCAGGTTCATTGCTAGATAATGCACTCAAAGGGCATTAAGCATAGAGTGTGAAAAGTGAGTTTGCTTGAGAGCTGCTTGGAAGCCTGATGGTGTGTGAAGTTAGTGAGCCAAATGGAGTTGTTCTCCCACAAGAATCACTTTGCTGCTTCTTCTTCAATATGCCCTTCACCAACATGCAGTGTTTCCTTGATTGAATTAGCTCTCACACCAATATTTGCGTCTAGAGCCTTTGCAATGAGGGCTATCTGAAAACGGCTTTGGCGCTGAAGTTGTCTGTGAATGTGGAGTGGTGGCATGTGAAACCCGCATGTGGAGCATTGGTTTGTGTGCGTTGCTCTACCAGGTTCATTCCTAGATAATACACTCAAGGGCATTAAGCATAGAGTGTGAAAAGTGAGTTTCCTTGAGAGCTGCTTGGAAGCCTGATGGTGTGTGAAGTTAGTGAGCCAAATGGAGTTGTTCTCCCACAAGAACCACTCAGCTGCTTCTTCTTCAATATGCCCTTCACCAACATGCAGTGTTTCCTTGATTGAATTAGCTCTCACACCAATATTTGCGTCTAGAGCCTTTGCATTGAGGGCTATCTGAAAACGGCTTTGGCGCTGAAGTTGTCTGTGAATGTGGAGTTGGTGGCATGTGAAACCCGCATGTGGAGCATTGTTTGTGTGTGATGCTCTACCAGGTTCATTCCTAGATAATGCACTCAAAGGGCATTAAGCATAGAGTGTGAAAAGTGAGTTTCCTTGAGAGCTGCTTGGAAGCCTGATGGTGTGTGAAGTTAGGGAGCCAAATGGAGTTGTCCTCCCACAAGAACCACTCAGCTGCTTCTTCTTCAATATGCCCTTCACCAACATGCAGTGTTTCCTTGATTGAATTAGCTCTCACACCAATATTTGCGTCTAGAGCCTTTGCATTGAGGGCTATCTGAAAACGGCTCTGGCGCTGAAGTTGTCTGTGAATGTGGAGTTGGTGGCATGTGAAACCCGCATGTGGAGCATTGGTTTGTGTGTGATGCTCTACCAGGTTCATTGCTAGATAATGCACTCAAAGGGCATTAAGCATAGAGTGTGAAAAGTGAGTTTCCTTGAGAGCTGCTTGGAAGCCTGATGGTGTGTGAAGTTAGTGAGTCAAATGGAGTTGTTCTCCAAAAAGAACCACTCGGCAGCTTTTTCTTCAATATGCCCTTCACCAACAAGCAGTGTTTCCTTGATTGAATTAGCTCTCACAACAATATTTGCGTCTAGAGCCTGTGCATTGAGGGCTATCTGAAAAAAGCTCTGGCGCTGAAGTTGTCTGTGAATGTGGAGTTTTTGGCATGTGAAACCCACTTGTGGAGCATTGGTTTGTGTGTGATGCTCTACCAGGTTCATTCCTAGATAATGCTCTCAAAGGGCATTAAGCATAGAGTGTGAAAAGTGAGTTTCCTTGAGAGCTGCTTGGAAGCCTGATGGTGTGTGAGTTAGTGAACCAAATGGAGTTGTCTCTCAAC
Organism: Ochotona princeps; assembly: GCF_030435755.1. Lineage (NCBI taxonomy): Eukaryota > Metazoa > Chordata > Mammalia > Lagomorpha > Ochotonidae > Ochotona > Ochotona princeps. Next base: position 227,027 of record NW_026696639.1, on the reverse strand, counting down.
AAGAAAAACTCGGCTGCTTCTTCTTTAATATGCCCTTCACCAACATGCAGTGTTTCCTTGATTGAATTAGCTCTCACACCATATTTGCTTCCAGAGCCTTTGCATTGAGGGCTATCTGAAAACGGCTTTGGCGCTGAAGTTGTCTGTGAATGTGGAGTTTTTGGCATGTGAAACCCACTTGTGGATCATTGGTTTGTGTGTGATGCTCTACCAGGTTCATTCCTAGATAATGCACTCAAAGGGCATTAAGCATAGAGTGTGAAAAGTGAGTTTCCTTGAGAGCTGCTTGGAAGCCTGATGGTGTGTGAAGTTAGTGAGCCAAATGGAGTTGTTCTCCCACAAGAACCACTCGGCTGCTTCTTCTTCAATATGCCCTTCACCAACATGCAGTGTTTCCTTGATTGAATTAGCTCTCACACCAATATTTGCGTCTAGAGCCTTTGCATTGAGGGCTATCTGAAAACGGCTCTGGCGCTGAAGTTGTCTGTGAATGTGGAGTTGGTGGCATGTGAAACCCGCATGTGGAGCATTGGTTTGTGTGCGTTGCTCTACCAGGTTCATTCGTAGATAATACACTCAAAGGGCATTAAGCATAGAGTGTGAAAAGTGAGTTTCCTTGAGAGCTGCTTGAAGTGTGGTGGTGTATGAAGTTAGTGAGCCAAATGGAGTCGTTCTCCCACAAGAATCACTCGGCTGCTTCTTCTTCAATATGCCCTTCACCAACATGCAGTGTTTCCTTGATTGAATTAGCTCTCACACCAATATTTGCGTCTAGAGCCTTTGCATTGAGGGCTATCTGAAAAAGGCTCTGGCGCTGAAGTTGTCTGTGAATGTGGAGTTGGTGGCATGTGAAACCCGCATGTGGAGCATTGGTTTGTGTGTGATGCTCTACCAGGTTCATTGCTAGATAATGCACTCAAAGGGCATTAAGCATAGAGTGTGAAAAGTGAGTTTCCTTGAGAGCTGCTTGGAAGCCTGATGGTGTGTGAAGTTAGTGAGCCAAATGGAGTTGTTCTCCCACAAGAACCACTCGGCTGCTTCTTCTTCAATATGCCCTTCACCAACATGCAGTGTTTCCTTGATTGAATTAGCTCTCACACCAATATTTGCGTCTAGAGCCTTTGCATTGAGGGCTATCTGAAAACGGCTTTGGCGCTGAAGTTGTCTGTGAATGTGGAGTTGGTGGCATGTGAAACCCGCATGTGGAGCATTGGTTTGTGTGCGATGCTGACCTAGCTTCTTTCAGTCCTAGGCACTCAAAGGGCATAAGCATAGAGTGTGAAAAGTGAGTTTCCTTGAGAGCTGCTTGGAAGCCTGATGGTGTGTGAAGTTAGTGAGCCAAATGGAGTTGTTCTCCCACAAGAACCACTCGGCTGCTTCTTCTTCAATATGCCCTTCACCAACATGCAGTGTTTCCTTGCTTGAATTAGCTCTCACACCAATATTTGCGTCTAGAGCCTTTGCATTGAGGGCTATCTGAAACGGCTTTGGCGCTGAAGTTGTCTGTGAATGTGGAGTTGGTGGCATGTGAAACCGCACGTGGAGCATTGGTTTCGTGTGTGATGCTCTACCACGTTCATTGCTAGATAATGCACTCAAAGGGCATTAAGCATAGAGTGTGAAAAGTGAGTTTCCTTGAGAGCTGCTTGGAAGCCTGATGGTGTGTGAAGTTGGTGAGCCAAATGGAGTTGTTCTCCCACAAGAACCATTCGGCAGCTTTTTCTTCTTCAATATGCCCTTCACCAACATGCAGTGTTTCCTTGATTGAATTAGCTCTCACACCAATATTTGCGTCTAGAGCCTGTGCATTGAGGGCTATCTGAAAACGGCTCTGGCGCTGAAGTTGTCTGTGAATGTGGAGTGGTGGCATGTGAAACTCGCATGTGGAGCATGGGTTGTGTGCGATGATTACCAAGCTTTTTTCATTCCAAGGCACTCAAAGGGCATTAAGCATAGAGTGTGAAAAGTGAGTTTCCTTGAGAGCTGCTTGGAAGCCTGATGGTGTGTGAAGTTAGTGAGCCAAATGGAGTTGTTCTCCAACAAGATCACTCGGCTGCTTCTTCTTCAATATGCCCTTCACCAACAAGCAGTGTTTCCTTGATTGAATTAGCTCTCACAACAATATTTGCGTCTAGAGCCTGTGCATTGAGGGCTATCTGAAAAAAGCTCTGGCGCTGAAGTTGTCTGTGAATGTGGAGTTTTTGGCATGTGAAACCCACTTGTGGAGCATTGGTTTGTGTGTGATGCTCTACCAGGTTCATTCCTAGATAATGCACTCAAAGGGCATTAAGCATAGAGTGTGAAAAGTGAGTTTCCTTGAGAGCTGCTTGGAAGCCTGATGGTGTGTGAAGTTAGTGAGCCAAATGGAGTCGTTCTCACACAAGAATCACTCGGCTGCTTCTTCTTCAATATGCCCTTCACCAACATGCAGTGTTTCCTTGATTGAATTAGCTCTCACACCAATATTTGCGTCTAGAGCCTTTGCATTGAGGGCTATCTGAGAAAGGCTCTGGCGCTGAAGTTGTCTGTGAATGTGGAGTTGGTGGCCTGTGAAACCCGCATGTGGAGCATTGATTTGTGTGTGATGCTCTACCAGGTTCATTGCTAGATAATGCACTCAAAGGGCATTAAGCATAGAGTGTGAAAAGTGAGTTTCCTTGAGAGCTGCTTGGAAGCCTGATGGTGTGTGAAGTTAGTGAGCCAAATGGAGTTGTTCTCCCACAAGAACCACTCGGCTGCTTCTTCTTCAATATGCCCTTCACCAACATGCAGTGTTTCCTTGATTGAATTAGCTCTCACACCAATATTTTCGTCTAGAGCCTTTGCATTGAGGGCTATCTGAAAACGGCTTTGGCGCTGAAGTTGTCTGTGAATGTGGAGTTGGTGCATGTGAAACCCGCATGTGGAGCATTGGTTTGTGTGTGATGCTCTACCAGGTTCATTGCTAGATAATGCACTCAAAGGGCATTAAGCATAGAGTGTGAAAGTGAGTTTCCTTGAGAGCTGCTTGGAAGCCTGATGGTGTGTGAAGTTAGTGAGCCAAATGGAGTTGTCCTCCCACAAGAACCACTCAGCTGCTTCTTCTTCAATATGCCCTTCACCAACATGCAGTGTTTCCTTGATTGAATTAGCTCTCACACCAATATTTGCGTCTAGAGCCTTTGCATTGAGGGCTATCTGAAAACGGCTCTGGCGCTGAAGTTGTCTGTGAATGTGGAGTTGGTGCCATGAGAAACCCGCATGTGGAGCATTGGTTTGTGTGTGATGCTCTACCAGGTTCATTGCTAGATAATGCACTCAAAGGGCATTAAGCATAGAGTGTGAAAAGTGAGTTTCCTTGAGAGCTGCTTGGAAGCCTGATGGTGTGTGAAGTTAGTGAGCCAAATGGAGTTGTTCTCCCACAAGAATCACTCGGCTGCTTCTTCTTCAATATGCCCTTCACCAACATGCAGTGTTTCCTTGATTGAATTAGCTCTCACACCAATATTTGCGTCCAGAGTCTTTGCATTGAGGGCTATCTGAAAACGGCTTTGGCGCTGAAGTGGTCTGTGAATGTGGAGTTGGTGGCATGTGAAACCCGCATGTGGAGCATTGGTTTGTGTGTGATGCTCTACCAGGTTCATTGCTAGATAATGCACTCAAAGGGCATTAAGCATAGAGTGTGAAAAGTGAGTTTCCTTGAGAGCTGCTTGGAAGCCTGATGGTGTGTGAAGTTAGTGAGTCAAATGGAGTTGTTCTCCAAAAAGAACCACTCGGCAGCTTTTTCTTCAATATGCCCTTCACCAACAAGCAGTGTTTCCTTGATTGAATTAGCTCTCACACCAATATTTGCGTCTAGAGCCTGTGCATTGAGGGCTATCTGAAAAAAGCTCTGGCGCTGAAGTTGTCTGTGAATGTGGAGTTGGTGGCATGTGAAACCCACTTGTGGAGCATTGGTTTGTGTGTGATGCTCTACCAGGTTCATTCCTAGATAATGCTCTCAAAGGGCATTAAGCATAGAGTGTGAAAAGTGAGTTTCCTTGAGAGCTGCTTGGAAGCCTGATGGTGTGTGAAGTTAGTGAACCAAATGAAGTTGTTCTCCAACAAGAAAAACTCGGCTGCTTCTTCTTTAATATGCCCTTCACCAACATGCAGTGTTTCCTTGATTGAATTAGCTCTCACACCAATATTTGCTTCCAGAGCCTGTGCGTTGAGGGCTATCTGAAAAAAGCTCTGGCGGTGAAGTTGTCTGTGAATGTGGAGTTTTTGGCATGTGAAACCCACTTGTGGATCATTGGTTTGTGTGTGATGCTCTACCAGGTTCATTCCTAGATAATGCACTCAAAGGGCATTAAGCCATAGAGTGTGAAAAGTGAGTTTCCTTGAGAGCTGCTTGGAAGCCTGATGGTGTGTGAAGTTAGTGAGCCAAATGGAGTTGTTCTCCACAAGAACCACTCGGCTGCTTCTTCTTCAATATGCCCTTCACCAACATGCAGTGTTTCCTTGATTGAATTAGCTCTCACACCAATATTTGCGTCTAGAGCCTTTGCATTGAGGGCTATCTGAAAACGGCTTTGGCGCTGAAGTTGTCTGTGAATGTGGAGTTGGTGGCATGTGAAACCCGCATGTGGAGCATTGGTTTGTGTGCGTTGCTCTACCAGGTTCATTCCTAGATAATACACTCAAAGGGCATTAAGCATAGAGTGTGAAAAGTGAGTTTCCTTGAGAGATGCTTGGAAGTGTGGTGGTGTATGAAGTTAGTGAGCCAAATGGCGTCGTTCTCACACAAGAACCACTCGGCTGCTTCTTCTTCATTATGCCCTTCACCAACATGCAGTGTTTCCTTGATTGAATTAGCTCTCACACCAATATTTGCGTCTAGAGCCTTTGCATTGAGGGCTATCTGAAAAGGCTCTGGCGCTGAAGTTGTCTGTGAATGTGGAGTTGGTGGCCTGTGAAACCCGCATGTGGAGCATTGATTTGTGTGTGATGCTCTACCAGGTTCATTGCTAGATAATGCACTCAAGGGCATTAAGCATAGAGTGTGAAAAGTGAGTTTCCTTGAGAGCTGCTTGGAAGCCTGATGGTGTGTGAAGTTAGTGAGCCAAATGGAGTTGTTCTCCCACAAGAACCACTCGGCTGCTTCTTCTTCAATATGCCCTTCACCAACATGCAGTGTTTCCTTGATTGAATTAGCTCTCACACCAATATTTTCGTCTAGAGCCTTTGCATTGAGGGCTATCTGAAAACGGCTTTGGCGCTGAAGTTGTCTGTGAATGTGGAGTTGGTGGCATGTGAAACCCGCATGTGGAGCATTGGTTTGTGTGTGATGCTCTACAGGTTCATTGCTAGATAATGCACTCAAAGGGCATTAAGCATAGAGTGTGAAAAGTGAGTTTCCTTGAGAGCTGCTTGGAAGCCTGATGGTGTGTGAAGTTAGTGAGCCAAATGGAGTTGTTCTCCCACAAGAATCACTCGGCTGCTTCTTCTTCAATATGCCCTTCACCAACATGCAGTGTTTCCTTGATTGAATTAGCTCTCACACCAATATTTGCGTCCAGAGCCTTTGCATTGAGGGCTATCTGAAAACGGCTTTGGCGCTGAAGTTGTCTGTGAATGTGGAGTTGGTGGCATGTGAAACCCGCATGTGGAGCATTGGTTTGTGTGTGATGCTCTACCAGGTTCATTGCTAGATAATGCACTCAAAGGGCATTAAGCATAGAGTGTGAAAAGTGAGTTTCCTTGAGAGCTGCTTGGAAGCCTGATGTGTGTGAAGTTAGGGAGCCAAATGGAGTTGTCCTCCCACAAGAACCACTCAGCTGCTTCTTCTTCAATATGCCCTTCACCACATGCAGTGTTTCCTTGATTGAATTAGCTCTCACACCAATATTTGCGTCTAGAGCCTTTGCATTGAGGGCTATCTGAAAACGGCTTTGGCGCTGAAGTTGTCTGTGAATGTGGAGTTGGTGGCATGTGAAACCCGCATGTGGAGCATTGGTTTGTGTGTGATGCTCTACCAGGTTCATTGCTAGATAATGCACTCAAAGGGCATTAAGCATAGAGTGTGAAAAGTGAGTTTCCTTGAGAGCTGCTTGGAAGCCTGATGGTGTGTGAAGTTAGTGAGCCAAATGGAGTTGTTCTCCAAAAAGAACCACTCGGCAGCTTTTTCTTCAATATGCCCTTCACCAACATGCAGTGTTTCCTTGATTGAATTAGCTCTCACACCAATATTTGCGTCTAGAGCCTTTGCATTGAGGGCTATCTGAAAAAAGCTCTGGCGCTGAAGTTGTCTGTGAATGTGGAGTTTTTGGCATGTGAAACCCACTTGTGGAGCATTGGTTTGTGTGTGATGCTCTACCAGGTTCATTCCTAGATAATGCTCTCAAAGGGCATTAAGCATAGAGTGTGAAAAGTGAGTTTCCTTGAGAGCTGCTTGGAAGCCTGATGGTGTGTGAAGTTAGTGAGCCAAATGGAGTTGTTCTCCCACAAGAATCACTCGGCTGCTTCTTCATCAATATGCCCTTCACCAACATGCAGTGTTTCCTTGATTGAATTAGCTCTCACACCAATATTTGCGTCCAGAGCCTTTGCATTGAGGGCTATCTGAAAACGGCTTTGGCGCTGAAGTTGTCTGTGAATGTGGAGTTGGTGGCATGTGAAACCCGCATGTGGAGCATTGGTTTGTGTGTGATGCTCTACCAGGTTCATTGCTAGATAATGCACTCAAAGGGCATTAAGCATAGAGTGTGAAAAGTGAGTTTCCTTGAGAGCTGCTTGGAAGCCTGATGGTGTGTGAAGTTAGGGAGCCAAATGGAGTTGTCCTCCCACAAGAACCACTCAGCTGCTTCTTCTTCAATATGCCCTTCACCAACATGCAGTGTTTCCTTGATTGAATTAGCTCTCACACCAATATTTGCGTCTAGAGCCTTTGCAATGAGGGCTATCTGAAAACGGCTTTGGCGCTGAAGTTGTCTGTGAATGTGGAGTTGGTGGCATGTGAAACCCGCATGTGGAGCATTGGTTTGTGTGTGATGCTCTACCAGGTTCATTGCTAGATAATGCACTCAAAGGGCATTAAGCATAGAGTGTGAAAAGTGAGTTTCCTTGAGAGCTGCTTGGAAGCCTGATGGTGTGTGAAGTTAGTGAGCAAAATGGAGTTGTTCTCCCACAAGAATCACTTTGCTGCTTCTTCTTCAATATGCCCTTCACCAACATGCAGTGTTTCCTTGATGTTGGAGCTTTCAATTGACTGGGATGATACTCTGCTGGCTCTGTCATCAGAGCAGAGAGGGTATACCTAAGAAGCCGTTGAACTTGACGGGACAATAAGATGCTGGACTCTATGTTTGGTATATGCCTGCAATGGGGAAATCTCAACTGAACTTGAGCTGTGGTTATGCAATAAGGTGGAGGAATCCACCATGGTGGGAGGGTTTTGGGAGGGGTGGGAAGAACCCAAGTATCTATGTAACTGTGTCACATAATACAATGTAATTACTGAAGTTAAATAATAAATAATTAAAAAAAAAAAGAATTAGCTCTCACACCAATATTTGCGTCTAGAGCCTTTGCATTGAGCCTATCTGAAAACGGCTTTGGCGCTGAAGTTGTCTGTGAATGTGGAGTTTTTGGCATGTGAAACCCGCATGTGGAGCATTGGTTTGTGTGTGATGCTCTACCAGGTTCATTGCTAGATAATGCACTCAAAGGGCATTAAGCATAGAGTGTGAAAAGTGAGTTTCCTTGAGAGCTGCTTGGAAGCCTGATGGTGTGTGAAGTTAGTGAGCAAAATGGAGTTGTTCTCCCACAAGAATCACTCGGCGGCTGCTTCATCAATATGTCCTTCACCAACATGCAGTGTTTCCTTGATTGAATTAGCTCTCACACCAATATTTGCGTCTAGAGCCTTTGCATTGAGGGCTATCTGAAAACAGCTTTGGCGCTGAAGTTGTCTGTGAATGTGGAGTTGGTGGCATGTGAAACCAGCATGTGGAGCATTGGTTTGTGTGTGATGCTCTACCAGGTTCATTCCTAGATAATGCACTCAAAGGGCATTAAGCATAGAGTGTGAAAAGTGAGTTTCCTTGAGAGCTGCTTGGAAGCCTTATGGTGTGAATTTAGAGAGCCAAATGGAGTTGTTCTCCCACAAGAACCACTCGGCTGCTTCTTCTTCAATATGCCCTTCACCAACATGCAGTGTTTCCTTGATTGAATTAGCTCTCACACCAATATTTGCGTCTAGAGCCTTTGCATTGAGGGCTATCTGAAAACGGCTTTGGCGCTGAAGTTGTCTGTGAATGTGGAGTTGGTGGCAAGTGAAACCCGCATGTGGAGCATTGGTTTGTGTGTGATGCTCTACCAGGTTCATTGCTAGATAATGCACTCAAAGGGCATTAAGCATAGAGTGTGAAAAGTGAGTTTCCTTGCGAGCTGCTTGGAAGCCTGATGGTGTGTGAAGTTAGTGAGCCAAATGGAGTTGTTCTCCCACAAGAATCACTCGGCTGCTTCTTCTTCAATATGCCCTTCACCAACATGCAGTGTTTCCTTGATTGAATTAGCTCTCACACCAATATTTGCTTCCAGATCCTGTGCATTGAGGGCTATCTGAAAAAAGCTTTGGCGCTGAAGTTGTCTGTGAATGTGGAGTTGGTGGCAAGTGAAACCCACTTGTGGAGCATTGGTTTGTGTGCGATGCTCTACCAGGTTCATTGCTAGATAATGCACTCAAAGGGCATTAAGCATAGAGTGTGAAAAGTGAGTTTGCTTGAGAGCTGCTTGGAAGCCTGATGGTGTGTGAAGTTAGTGAGCCAAATGGAGTTGTTCTCCCACAAGAATCACTTTGCTGCTTCTTCTTCAATATGCCCTTCACCAACATGCAGTGTTTCCTTGATTGAATTAGCTCTCACACCAATATTTGCGTCTAGAGCCTTTGCAATGAGGGCTATCTGAAAACGGCTTTGGCGCTGAAGTTGTCTGTGAATGTGGAGTTTTTGGCATGTGAAACCCCCATGTGGAGCATTGGTTTGTGTGTGATGCTCTACCAGGTTCATTGCCAGATAATGCACTCAAAGGGCATTAAGCATAGAGTGTGAAAAGTGAGTTTCCTTGAGAGCTGCTTGGAAGCCTGATGGTGTGTGAAGTTAGTGAGCCAAATGGAGTTGTTCTCCCACAAGAATCACACGGCTGCTTCTTCTTCAATATGCCCTTCACCAACATGCAGTGTTTCCTTGATTGAATTAGCTCTCACACCAATATTTGCGTCTAGAGCCTTTGCATTGAGGGCTATCTGAAAACAGCTTTGGCGCTGAAGTTGTCTGTGAATGTGGAGTTGGTGGCATGGAATCCCGCATGTGGAGCATTGGTTTGTGTGTGATGCTCTACCAGGTTCATTGCTAGATAATGCACTCAACGGGCATTAAGCATAGAGTGTGAAAAGTGAGTTTCCTTGAGAGCTGCTTGGAAGCCTGATGGTGTGTGAAGTTAGTGAGCCAAATGGAGTTGTTCTTCCACAAGAATCACTCGGCTGCTTCTTCTTCAATATGCCCTTCACCAACATGCAGTGTTTCCTTGATTGAATTAGCTCTCACACCAATATTTGCGTCTAGAGCCTTTGCATTGAGGGCTATCTGAAAACGGCTTTGGCGCTGAAGTTGTCTGTGAATGTGGAGTTGGTGGCATGTGAAACACGCATGTGGAGCTTTGGTTTGTGTGTGATGCTCTACCAGGTTCATTGCTAGATAATGTACTCAAAGGGCATTAAGCATAGAGTGTGAAAAGTGAGTTTCCTTGAGAGCTGCTTGGAAGCCTGATGGTGTGTGAAGTTAGTGAGCCAAATGGAGTTGTTCTCCCACAAGAACCACTCGGCAGCTTTTTCTTCTTCAATATGCCCTTCACCAACATGCAGTGTTTCCTTGATTGAATTAGCTCTCACACCAATATTTGCGTCTAGAGCCTTTGCATTGAGGGCTATCTGAAAACGGCTCTGGCGCTGAAGTTGTCTGTGAATGTGGAGTTGGTGGCATGTGAAACTCGCATGTGGAGCATGGGTTGTGTGCGATGATTACCAAGCTTTTTTCATTCCAAGGCACTCAAAGGGCATTAAGCATAGAGTGTGAAAAGTGAGTTTCCTTGAGAGCTGCTTGGAAGCCTGATGGTGTGTGAAGTTAGTGAGCCAAATGGAGTTGTTCTCCAACAAGAATCACTCGGCTGCTTCTTCTTCAATATGCCCTTCACCAACATGCAGTGTTTCCTTGATTGAATTAGCTCTCACACCAATATTTGCGTCTAGAGCCTGTGCATTGAGGGCTATCTGAAAAAAGCTCTGGCGCTGAAGTTGTCTGTGAATGTGGAGTTTTTGGCATGTGAAACCCACTTGTGGAGCATTGGTTTGTGTGTGATGCTCTACCAGGTTCATTGCTAGATAATGCACTCAAAGGGCATTAAGCATAGAGTGTGAAAAGTGAGTTTCCTTGAGAGCTGCTTGGAAGCCTGATGGTGTGTGAAGTTAGTGAGCCAAATGGAGTTGTTCTCCCCCAAGAATCACTCGGCTGCTTCTTCTTCAATATGCCTTTCACCTACATGCAGTGTTTCCTTGATTGAATTAGCTCTCACACCAATATTTGCGTCTAGAGCCTTTGCATTGAGGGCTATCTGAAAACAGCTTTGGCGCTGAAGTTGTCTGTGAATGTGGAGTTGGTGGCATGTGAAACCCGCATGTGGAGCATTGGTTTGTGTGTGATGCTCTACCAGGTTCATTCCTAGATAATGCACTCAACGGGCATTAAGCATAGAGTGTGAAAAGTGAGTTTCCTTGAGAGCTGCTTGGAAGCCTGATGGTGTGTGAAGTTAGTGAGCCAAATGGAGTTGTTCTCCCACAAGAACCACTCGGCTGCTTCTTCTTCAATATGCCCTTCATCAACATGCAGTGTTTCCTTGATTGAATTAGCTCTCACACCAATATTTGCGTCTAGAGCCTTTGCATTGAGGGCTATCTGAAAACGGCTTTGGCGCTGAAGTTGTCTGTGAATGTGGAGTTGGTGGCATGTGAAACCCGCATGTGGAGCTTTGGTTTGTGTGTGATGCTCTACCAGGTTCATTGCTAGATAATGCACTCAAAGGGCATTAAGCATAGAGTGTGAAAAGTGAGTTTCCTTGAGAGCTGCTTGGAAGCCTGATGGTGTGTGAAGTTAGTGAGCCAAATGGAGTTGTTCTGCAACAAGAACCACTCGGCAGCTTTTTCTTCAATATGCCCTTCACCAACATGCAGTGTTTCCTTGATTGAATTAGCTCTCACACCAATATTTGCTTCCAGAGCCTGTGCATTGAGGGCTATCTGAAAAAAGGTCTGGCGCTGAAGTTGTCTGTGAATGTGAAGTTTTTGGCATGTGAAACCCACTTGTGGAGCATTGGTTTGTCTGTGATGCTCTACCAGGTTCATTGCAAGATAATGCACTCAAAGGGCATTAAGCATAGAGTGTGAAAAGTGAGTTTCCTTGAGAGCTGCTTGGAAGCCTGATGGTGTGTGAAGTTAGTGAGCCAAATGGAGTTGTTCTCCCACAAGAACCACTCGGCTGCTTCTTCTTCAATATGCCCTTCACCAACATGCAGTGTTTCCTTGATTGAATTAGCTCTCACACCAATATTTGCGTCTAGAGCCTTTGCATTGAGGGCTATCTGAAAACGGCTTTGGCGCTGAAGTTGTCTGTGAATGTGGAGTTGTGGCATGTGAAACCCGCATGTGGAGCATTGGTTTGTGTGCGATGCTGACCAAGCTTCTTGCAGTCCAAGGCACTCAAAGGGCATTAAGCATAGAGTGTGAAAAGTGAGTTTCCTTGAGAGCTGCTTGGAAGCCTGATGGTGTGTGAAGTTAGTGAGCCAAATGGAGTTGTTCTCCCACAAGAACCACTCGGCTGCTTCTTCTTCAATATGCCCTTCACCAACATGCAGTGTTTCCTTGATTGAATTAGCTCTCACACCAATATTTGCGTCTAGAGCCTTTGCATTGAGGGCTATCTGAAAACGGCTTTGGCGCTGAAGTTGTCTGTGAATGTGGAGTTGGTGGCATGTGAAACCCGCATGTGGAGCATTGGTTTGTGTGCGATGCTGACCAAGCTTCTTGCAGTCCTAGGCACTCAAAGGGCATTAAGCATAGAGTGTGAAAAGTGAGTTTCCTTGAGAGCTGCTTGGAAGCCTGATGGTGTGTGAAGTTAGTGAGCCAAATGGAGTTGTCCTCCCACAAGAACCACTCAGCTGCTTCTTCTTCAATATGCCCTTCACCAACATGCAGTGTTTCCTTGATTGAATTAGCTCTCACACCAATATTTGCGTCTAGAGCCTTTGCATTGAGGGCTATCTGAAAACGGCTCTGGCGCTGAAGTTGTCTGTGAATGTGGAGTTGGTGGCATGTGAAACCCGCATGTGGAGCATTGGTTTGTGTGTGATGCTCTACCAGGTTCATTGCTAGATAATGCACTCAAAGGGCATTAAGCATAGAGTGTGAAAAGTGAGTTTCCTTGAGAGCTGCTTGGAAGCCTGATGGTGTGTGAAGTTAGTGAGCCAAATGGAGTTGTTCTCCCACAAGAATCACTCGGCTGCTTCTTCTTCAATATGCCCTTCACCAACATGCAGTGTTTCCTTGATTGAATTAGCTCTCACACCAATATTTGCGTCTAGAGCCTTTGCATTGAGGGCTATCTGAAAACGGCTTTGGCGCTGAAGTTGTCTGTGAATGTGGAGTTGGTGGCAAGTGAAACCCACTTGTGGAGCATTGGTTTGTTTGCGATGCTCTACCAGGTTCATTGCTAGATAATGCACTCAAAGGGCATTAAGCATAGAGTGTGAAAAGTGAGTTTCCTTGAGAGCTGCTTGGAAGCCTGATGGTGTGTGAAGTTAGTGAGCCAAATGGAGTTGTTCTCCCACAAGAATCACACGGCTGCTTCTTCTTCAATATGCCCTTCACCAACATGCAGTGTTTCCTTGATTGAATTAGCTCTCACACCAATATTTGCGTCTAGAGCCTTTGCATTGAGGGCTATCTGAAAACAGCTTTGGCGCTTAAGTTGTCTGTGAATGTGGAGTTGGTGGCATGGAATCCCGCATGTGGAGCATTGGTTTGTGTGTGATGCTCTACCAGGTTCATTGCTAGATAATGCACTCAACGGGCATTAAGCATAGAGTGTGAAAAGTGAGTTTCCTTGAGAGCTGCTTGGAAGCCTGATGGTGTGTGAAGTTAGTGAGCCAAATGGAGTTGTTCTTCCACAAGAATCACTCGGCTGCTTCTTCTTCAATATGCCCTTCACCAACATGCAGTGTTTCCTTGATTGAATTAGCTCTCACACCAATATTTGCGTCTAGAGCCTTTGCATTGAGGGCTATCTGAAAACGGCTTTGGCGCTGAAGTTGTCTGTGAATGTGGAGTTGGTGGCATGTGAAACCCGCATGTGGAGCTTTGGTTTGTGTGTGATGCTCTACCAGGTTCATTGCTAGATAATGTACTCAAAGGGCATTAAGCATAGAGTGTGAAAAGTGAGTTTCCTTGAGAGCTGCTTGGAAGCCTGATGGTGTGTGAAGTTAGGGAGCCAAATGGAGTTGTTCTCCAACAAGAATCACTCGGCTGCTTCTTCTTCAATATGCCCTTCACCAACATGCAGTGTTTCCTTGATTGAATTAGCTCTCACACCAATATTTGCGTCTAGAGCCTTTGCATTGAGGGCTATCTGAAAACGGCTTTGGCGCTGAAGTTGTCTGTGAATGTGGAGTTTTTGGCATGTGAAACCCACTTGTGGAGCATTGGTTTGTGTGTGATGCTCTACCAGGTTCATTCCTAGATAATGCACTCAAAGGGCATTAAGCATAGAGTGTGAAAAGTGAGTTTCCTTGAGAGCTGCTTGGAAGCCTGATGGTGTGTGAAGTTAGGGAACCAAATGGAGTTGTTCTCCAACAAGAAAAACTCGGCTGCTTCTTCTTTAATATGCCCTTCACCAACATGCAGTGTTTCCTTGATTGAATTAGCTCTCACACCAATATTTGCTTCCAGAGCCTTTGCATTGAGGGCTATCTGAAAAAAGCTCAGGCGCTGAAGTTGTCTGTGAATGTGAAGTTTTTGGCATGTGAAACCCACTTGTGGATCATTGGTTTGTGTGTGATGCTCTACCAGGTTCATTCCTAGATAATGCACTCAAAGGGCATTAAGCATAGAGTGTGAAAAGTGAGTTTCCTTGAGAGCTGCTTGGAAGCCTGATGGTGTGTGAAGTTAGTGAGCCAAATGGAGTTGTTCTCCCACAAGAACCACTCGGCTGCTTCTTCTTCAATATGCCCTTCACCAACATGCAGTGTTTCCTTGATTGAATTAGCTCTCACACCAATATTTGCGTCTAGAGCCTTTGCATTGAGGGCTATCTGAAAACGGCTCTGGCGCTGAAGTTGTCTGTGAATGTGGAGTTGGTGGCATGTGAAACCCGCATGTGGAGCATTGGTTTGTGTGCGTTGCTCTACCAGGTTCATTCCTAGATAATACACTCAAAGGGCATTAAGCATAGAGTGTGAAAAGTGAGTTTCCTTGAGAGCTGCTTGGAAGCCTGATGGTGTGTGAAGTTAGTGAGCCAAATGGAGTTGTTCTCCCACAAGAACCACTCAGCTGCTTCTTCTTCAATATGCCCTTCACCAACATGCAGTGTTTCCTTGATTGAATTAGCTCTCACACCAATATTTGCGTCTAGAGCCTTTGCATTGAGGGCTATCTGAAAACGGCTTTGGCGCTGAAGTTGTCTGTGAATGTGGAGTTGGTGGCATGTGAAACCCGCATGTGGAGCATTGGTTTGTGTGTGATGCTCTACCACGTTCATTGCTAGATAATGCACTCAAAGGGCATTAAGCATAGAGTGTGAAAAGTGAGTTTCCTTGAGAGCTGCTTGGAAGCCTGATGGTGTGTGAAGTTAGTGAGCCAAATGGAGTTGTCCTCCCACAAGAACCACTCAGCTGCTTCTTCTTCAATATGCCCTTCACCAACATGCAGTGTTTCCTTGATTGAATTAGCGCTCACACCAATATTTGCGTCTAGAGCCTTTGCATTGAGGGCTATCTGAAAACGGCTCTGGCGCTGAAGTTGTCTGTGAATGTGGAGTTGGTGGCATGTGAAACCCGCATGTGGAGCATTGGTTTGTGTGTGATGCTCTACCAGGTTCATTGCTAGATAATGCACTCAACGGGCATTAAGCATAGAGTGTGAAAAGTGAGTTTCCTTGAGAGCTGCTTGGAAGCCTGATGGTGTGTGAAGTTAGTGAGCCAAATGGAGTTGTTCTCCCACAAGAACCACTCGGCTGCTTCTTCTTCAATATGCCCTTCACCAACATGCAGTGTTTCCTTGATTGAATTAGCTCTCACACCAATATTTGCGTCTAGAGCCTTTGCATTGAGTGCTATCTGAAAACGGCTTTGGCGCTGAAGTTGTCTGTGAATGTGGAGTTGGTGGCATGTGAAACCCGCATGTGGAGCATTGGTTTGTGTGTGATGCTCTACCACGTTCATTGCTAGATAATGCACTCAAAGGGCATTAAGCATAGAGTGTGAAAAGTGAGTTTCCTTGAGAGCTGCTTGGAAGCCTGATGGTGTGTGAAGTTAGGGAGCCAAATGGAGTTGTCCTCCCACAAGAACCACTCAGCTGCTTCTTCTTCAATATGCCCTTCACCAACATGCAGTGTTTCCTTGATTGAATTAGCGCTCACACCAATATTTGCGTCTAGAGCCTTTGCATTGAGGGCTATCTGAAAACGGCTCTGGCGCTGAAGTTGTCTGTGAATGTGGAGTTGGTGGCATGTGAAACCCGCATGTGGAGCATTGGTTTGTGTGTGATGCTCTACCAGGTTCATTGCTAGATAATGCACTCAAAGGGCATTAAGCATAGAGTGTGAAAAGTGAGTTTCCTTGAGAGCTGCTTGGAAGCCTGATGGTGTGTGAAGTTAGGGAACTAAATGGAGTTGTTCTCCAACAAGAAAAACTCGGCTGCTTCTTCTTTAATATGCCCTTCACCAACATGCAGTGTTTCCTTGATTGAATTAGCTCTCACACCAATATTTGCTTCCAGAGCCTTTGCATTGAGGGCTATCTGAAAAAAGCTCTGGCGCTGAAGTTGTCTGTGAATGTGAAGTTTTTGGCATGTGAAACCCACTTGTGGATCATTGGTTTGTGTGTGATGCTCTACCAGGTTCATTCCTAGATAATGCACTCAAAGGGCATTAAGCATAGAGTGTGAAAAGTGAGTTTCCTTGAGAGCTGCTTGGAAGCCTGATGGTGTGTGAAGTTAGTGAGCCAAATGGAGTTGTTCTCCCACAAGAACCACTCGGCTGCTTCTTCTTCAATATGCCCTTCACCAACATGCAGTGTTTCCTTGATTGAATTAGCTCTCACACCAATATTTGCGTCTAGAGCCTTTGCATTGAGGGCTATCTGAAAACGGCTCTGGCGCTGAAGTTGTCTGTGAATGTGGAGTTGGTGGCATGTGAAACCCGCATGTGGAGCATTGGTTTGTGTGCGTTGCTCTACCAGGTTCATTCCTAGATAATACACTCAAAGGGCATTAAGCATAGAGTGTGAAAAGTGAGTTTCCTTGAGAGCTGCTTGGAAGCCTGATGGTGTGTGAAGTTAGTGAGCCAAATGGAGTTGTTCTCCCACAAGAACCACTCAGCTGCTTCTTCTTCAATATGCCCTTCACCAACATGCAGTGTTTCCTTGATTGAATTAGCTCTCACACCAATATTTGCGTCTAGAGCCTTTGCATTGAGGGCTATCTGAAAACGGCTTTGGCGCTGAAGTTGTCTGTGAATGTGGAGTTGGTGGCATGTGAAACCCGCATGTGGAGCATTGGTTTGTGTGTGATGCTCTACCACGTTCATTGCTAGATAATGCACTCAAAGGGCATTAAGCATAGAGTGTGAAAAGTGAGTTTCCTTGAGAGCTGCTTGGAAGCCTGATGGTGTGTGAAGTTAGTGAGCCAAATGGAGTTGTCCTCCCACAAGAACCACTCAGCTGCTTCTTCTTCAATATGCCCTTCACCAACATGCAGTGTTTCCTTGATTGAATTAGCGCTCACACCAATATTTGCGTCTAGAGCCTTTGCATTGAGGGCTATCTGAAAACGGCTCTGGCGCTGAAGTTTTCTGTGAATGTGGAGTTGGTGGCATGTGAAACCCGCATGTGGAGCATTGGTTTGTGTGTGATGCTCTACCAGGTTCATTGCTAGATAATGCACTCAAAGGGCATTAAGCATAGAGTGTGAAAAGTGAGTTTCCTTGAGAGCTGCTTGGAAGCCTGATGGTGTGTGAAGTTAGTGAGCCAAATGGAGTTGTTCTCCCACAAGAACCACTCGGCTGCTTCTTCTTCAATATGCCCTTCACCAACATGCAGTGTTTCCTTGATTGAATTAGCTCTCACACCAATATTTGCGTCTAGAGCCTTTGCATTGAGTGCTATCTGAAAACGGCTTTGGCGCTGAAGTTGTCTGTGAATGTGGAGTTGGTGGCATGTGAAACCCGCATGTGGAGCATTGGTTTGTGTGTGATGCTCTACCACGTTCATTGCTAGATAATGCACTCAAAGGGCATTAAGCATAGAGTGTGAAAAGTGAGTTTCCTTGAGAGCTGCTTGGAAGCCTGATGGTGTGTGAAGTTAGGGAGCCAAATGGAGTTGTCCTCCCACAAGAACCACTCAGCTGCTTCTTCTTCAATATGCCCTTCACCAACATGCAGTGTTTCCTTGATTGAATTAGCGCTCACACCAATATTTGCGTCTAGAGCCTTTGCATTGAGGGCTATCTGAAAACGGCTCTGGCGCTGAAGTTGTCTGTGAATGTGGAGTTGGTGGCATGTGAAACCCGCATGTGGAGCATTGGTTTGTGTGTGATGCTCTACCAGGTTCATTGCTAGATAATGCACTCAAAGGGCATTAAGCATAGAGTGTGAAAAGTGAGTTTCCTTGAGAGCTGCTTGGAAGCCTGATGGTGTGTGAAGTTAGTGAGCCAAATGGAGTTGTTCTCCCACAAGAACCACTCGGCTGCTTCTTCTTCAATATGCCCTTCACCAACATGCAGTGTTTCCTTGATTGAATTAGCTCTCACACCAATATTTGCGTCTAGAGCCTTTGCATTGAGGGCTATCTGAAAACGGCTTTGGCGCTGAAGTTGTCTGTGAATGTGGAGTTGGTGGCATGTGAAACCCGCATGTGGAGCATTGGTTTGTGTGCGATGCTGACCTAGCTTCTTTCAGTCCTAGGCACTCTAAGGGCATTAAGCATAGAGTGTGAAAAGTGAGTTTCCTTGAGAGCTGCTTTGAAGCCTGATGGTGTGTGAAGTTAGTGAGCCAAATGGAGTTGTTCTCCCACAAGAACCACTCAGCTGCTTCTTCTTCAATATGCCCTTCACCAACATGCAGTGTTTCCTTGATTGAATTAGCTCTCACACCAATATTTGCGTCTAGAGCCTTTGCATTGAGGGCTATCTGAAAACGGCTTTGGCGCTGAAGTTGTCTGTGAATGTGGAGTTGGTGGCATGTGAAACCCGCATGTGGAGCATTGGTTTGTGTGTGATGCTCTACCAGGTTCATTGCTAGATAATGCACTCAAAGGGCATTAAGCATAGAGTGTGAAAAGTGAGTTTCCTTGAGAGCTGCTTGGAAGCCTGATGGTGTGTGAAGTTAGTGAGCCAAATGGAGTTGTTCTCCCACAAGAATCAATCGGCTGCTTCTTCTTCAATATGCCCTTCACCAACATGCAGTGTTTCCTTGATTGAATTAGCTCTCACACCAATATTTGCGTCTAAAGCCTTTGCATTGAGGGCTATCTGAAAACGGCTCTGGCGCTGAAGTTGTCTGTGAATGTGGAGTTGGTGGCAAGTGAAACCCACTTGAGGAGCATTGGTTTGTGTGCGATGCTCTACCAGGTTCATTGCTAGATAATGCACTCAAAGGGCATTAAGCATAGAGTGTGAAAAGTGAGTTTGCTTGAGAGCTGCTTGGAAGCCTGATGGTGTGTGAAGTTAGTGAGCCAAATGGAGTTGTTCTCCCACAAGAATCACTTTGCTGCTTCTTCTTCAATATGCCCTTCACCAACATGCAGTGTTTCCTTGATTGAATTAGCTCTCACACCAATATTTGCGTCTAGAGCCTTTGCAATGAGGGCTATCTGAAAACGGCTTTGGCGCTGAAGTTGTCTGTGAATGTGGAGTTGGTGGCATGTGAAACCCGCATGTGGAGCATTGGTTTGTGTGCGTTGCTCTACCAGGTTCATTCCTAGATAATACACTCAAGGGCATTAAGCATAGAGTGTGAAAAGTGAGTTTCCTTGAGAGCTGCTTGGAAGCCTGATGGTGTGTGAAGTTAGTGAGCCAAATGGAGTTGTTCTCCCACAAGAACCACTCAGCTGCTTCTTCTTCAATATGCCCTTCACCAACATGCAGTGTTTCCTTGATTGAATTAGCTCTCACACCAATATTTGCGTCTAGAGCCTTTGCATTGAGGGCTATCTGAAAACGGCTTTGGCGCTGAAGTTGTCTGTGAATGTGGAGTTGGTGGCATGTGAAACCCGCATGTGGAGTATTGGTTTGTGTGTGATGCTCTACCAGGTTCATTCCTAGATAATGCACTCAAAGGGCATTAAGCATAGAGTGTGAAAAGTGAGTTTCCTTGAGAGCTGCTTGGAAGCCTGATGGTGTGTGAAGTTAGGGAGCCAAATGGAGTTGTCCTCCCACAAGAACCACTCAGCTGCTTCTTCTTCAATATGCCCTTCACCAACATGCAGTGTTTCCTTGATTGAATTAGCTCTCACACCAATATTTGCGTCTAGAGCCTTT
Source organism: Ochotona princeps (assembly GCF_030435755.1). Classification (NCBI taxonomy): domain Eukaryota; kingdom Metazoa; phylum Chordata; class Mammalia; order Lagomorpha; family Ochotonidae; genus Ochotona; species Ochotona princeps. The sequence continues at coordinate 207,211 of NW_026696639.1, read as the reverse complement.
GCATTGAGGGCTATCTGAAAACGGCTCTGGCGCTGAAGTTGTCTGTGAATGTGGAGTTGGTGGCATGTGAAACCCGCATGTGGAGCATTGGTTTGTGTGTGATGCTCTACCAGGTTCATTGCTAGATAATGCACTCAAAGGGCATTAAGCATAGAGTGTGAAAAGTGAGTTTCCTTGAGAGCTGCTTGGAAGCCTGATGGTGTGTGAAGTTAGTGAGTCAAATGGAGTTGTTCTCCAAAAAGAACCACTCGGCAGCTTTTTCTTCAATATGCCCTTCACCAACATGCAGTGTTTCCTTGATTGAATTAGCTCTCACAACAATATTTGCGTCTAGAGCCTGTGCATTGAGGGCTATCTGAAAAAAGCTCTGGCGCTGAAGTTGTCTGTGAATGTGGAGTTTTTGGCATGTGAAACCCACTTGTGGAGCATTGGTTTGTGTGTGATGCTCTACCAGGTTCATTCCTAGATAATGCTCTCAAAGGGCATTAAGCATAGAGTGTGAAAAGTGAGTTTCCTTGAGAGCTGCTTGGAAGCCTGATGGTGTGTGAGTTAGTGAACCAAATGGAGTTGTTCTCCAACAAGAAAAACTCGGCTGCTTCTTCTTTAATATGCCCTTCACCAACATGCAGTGTTTCCTTGATTGAATTAGCTCTCACACCAATATTTGCTTCCAGAGCCTTTGCATTGAGGGCTATCTGAAAACGGCTTTGGCGCTGAAGTTGTCTGTGAATGTGGAGTTTTTGGCATGTGAAACCCACTTGTGGATCATTGGTTTGTGTGTGATGCTCTACCAGGTTCATTCCTAGATAATGCACTCAAAGGGCATTAAGCATAGAGTGTGAAAAGTGAGTTTCCTTGCGAGCTGCTTGGAAGCCTGATGGTGTGTGAAGTTAGTGAGCCAAATGGAGTTGTTCTCCCACAAGAACCACTCGGCTGCTTCTTCTTCAATATGCCCTTCACCAACATGCAGTGTTTCCTTGATTGAATTAGCTCTCACACCAATATTTGCGTCTAGAGCCTTTGCATTGAGGGCTATCTGAAAACGGCTTTGGCGCTGAAGTTGTCTGTGAATGTGGAGTTGGTGGCATGTGAAACCCGCATGTGGAGCATTGGTTTGTGTGCGATGCTGACCTAGCTTCTTTCAGTCCTAGGCACTCTAAGGGCATTAAGCATAGAGTGTGAAAAGTGAGTTTCCTTGAGAGCTGCTTTGAAGCCTGATGGTGTGTGAAGTTAGTGAGCCAAATGGAGTTGTTCTCCCACAAGAACCACTCAGCTGCTTCTTCTTCAATATGCCCTTCACCAACATGCAGTGTTTCCTTGATTGAATTAGCTCTCACACCAATATTTGCGTCTAGAGCCTTTGCATTGAGGGCTATCTGAAAACGGCTTTGGCGCTGAAGTTGTCTGTGAATGTGGAGTTGGTGGCATGTGAAACCCGCATGTGGAGCATTGGTTTGTGTGTGATGCTCTACCAGGTTCATTGCTAGATAATGCACTCAAAGGGCATTAAGCATAGAGTGTGAAAAGTGAGTTTCCTTGAGAGCTGCTTGGAAGCCTGATGGTGTGTGAAGTTAGTGAGCCAAATGGAGTTGTTCTCCCACAAGAATCACTCGGCTGCTTCTTCTTCAATATGCCCTTCACCAACATGCAGTGTTTCCTTGATTGAATTAGCTCTCACACCAATATTTGCGTCTAAAGCCTTTGCATTGAGGGCTATCTGAAAACGGCTCTGGCGCTGAAGTTGTCTGTGAATGTGGAGTTGGTGGCAAGTGAAACCCGCTTGAGGAGCATTGGTTTGTGTGCGATGCTCTACCAGGTTCATTGCTAGATAATGCACTCAAAGGGCATTAAGCATAGAGTGTGAAAAGAGAGTTTGCTTGAGAGCTGCTTGGAAGCCTGATGGTGTGTGAAGTTAGTGAGCCAAATGGAGTTGTTCTCCCACAAGAATCACTTTGCTGCTTCTTCTTCAATATGCCCTTCACCAACATGCAGTGTTTCCTTGATTGAATTAGCTCTCACACCAATATTTGCGTCTAGAGCCTTTGCAATGAGGGCTATCTGAAAACGGCTCTGGCGCTGAAGTTGTCTGTGAATGTGGAGTTGGTGGCATGTGAAACCCGCATGTGGAGCATTGGTTTGTGTGTGATGCTCTACCAGGTTCATTGCTAGATAATGCACTCAAAGGGCATTAAGCATAGAGTGTGAAAAGTGAGTTTCCTTGAGAGCTGCTTGGAAGCCTGATGGTGTGTGAAGTTAGTGAGTCAAATGGAGTTGTTCTCCAAAAAGAACCACTCGGCAGCTTTTTCTTCAATATGCCCTTCACCAACAAGCAGTGTTTCCTTGATTGAATTAGCTCTCACAACAATATTTGCGTCTAGAGCCTGTGCATTGAGGGCTATCTGAAAAAAGCTCTGGCGCTGAAGTTGTCTGTGAATGTGGAGTTTTTGGCATGTGAAACCCACTTGTGGAGCATTGGTTTGTGTGTGATGCTCTACCAGGTTCATTCCTAGATAATGCTCTCAAAGGGCATTAAGCATAGAGTGTGAAAAGTGAGTTTCCTTGAGAGCTGCTTGGAAGCCTGATGGTGTGTGAGTTAGTGAACCAAATGGAGTTGTTCTCCAACAAGAAAAACTCGGCTGCTTCTTCTTTAATATGCCCTTCACCAACATGCAGTGTTTCCTTGATTGAATTAGCTCTCACACCAATATTTGCTTCCAGAGCCTTTGCATTGAGGGCTATCTGAAAACGGCTCTGGCGCTGAAGTTGTCTGTGAATGTGGAGTTGGTGGCATGTGAAACCCGCATGTGGAGCATTGGTTTGTGTGTGATGCTCTACCAGGTTCATTGCTAGATAATGCACTCAAAGGGCATTAAGCATAGAGTGTGAAAAGTGAGTTTCCTTGAGAGCTGCTTGGAAGCCTGATGGTGTGTGAAGTTAGTGAGCCAAATGGAGTTGTTCTCCCACAAGAACCACTCGGCTGCTTCTTCTTCAATATGCCCTTCACCAACATGCAGTGTTTCCTTGATTGAATTAGCTCTCACACCAATATTTGCGTCTAGAGCCTTTGCATTGAGGGCTATCTGAAAACGGCTTTGGCGCTGAAGTTGTCTGTGAATGTGGAGTTGGTGGCATGTGAAACCCGCATGTGGAGCATTGGTTTGTGTGCGATGCTGACCTAGCTTCTTTCAGTCCTAGGCACTCTAAGGGCATTAAGCATAGAGTGTGAAAAGTGAGTTTCCTTGAGAGCTGCTTTGAAGCCTGATGGTGTGTGAAGTTAGTGAGCCAAATGGAGTTGTTCTCCCACAAGAACCACTCAGCTGCTTCTTCTTCAATATGCCCTTCACCAACATGCAGTGTTTCCTTGATTGAATTAGCTCTCACACCAATATTTGCGTCTAGAGCCTTTGCATTGAGGGCTATCTGAAAACGGCTTTGGCGCTGAAGTTGTCTGTGAATGTGGAGTTGGTGGCATGTGAAACCCGCATGTGGAGCATTGGTTTGTGTGTGATGCTCTACCAGGTTCATTGCTAGATAATGCACTCAAAGGGCATTAAGCATAGAGTGTGAAAAGTGAGTTTCCTTGAGAGCTGCTTGGAAGCCTGATGGTGTGTGAAGTTAGTGAGCCAAATGGAGTTGTTCTCCCACAAGAATCAATCGGCTGCTTCTTCTTCAATATGCCCTTCACCAACATGCAGTGTTTCCTTGATTGAATTAGCTCTCACACCAATATTTGCGTCTAAAGCCTTTGCATTGAGGGCTATCTGAAAACGGCTCTGGCGCTGAAGTTGTCTGTGAATGTGGAGTTGGTGGCAAGTGAAACCCACTTGAGGAGCATTGGTTTGTGTGCGATGCTCTACCAGGTTCATTGCTAGATAATGCACTCAAAGGGCATTAAGCATAGAGTGTGAAAAGTGAGTTTGCTTGAGAGCTGCTTGGAAGCCTGATGGTGTGTGAAGTTAGTGAGCCAAATGGAGTTGTTCTCCCACAAGAATCACTTTGCTGCTTCTTCTTCAATATGCCCTTCACCAACATGCAGTGTTTCCTTGATTGAATTAGCTCTCACACCAATATTTGCGTCTAGAGCCTTTGCAATGAGGGCTATCTGAAAACGGCTTTGGCGCTGAAGTTGTCTGTGAATGTGGAGTTGGTGGCATGTGAAACCCGCATGTGGAGCATTGGTTTGTGTGCGTTGCTCTACCAGGTTCATTCCTAGATAATACACTCAAGGGCATTAAGCATAGAGTGTGAAAAGTGAGTTTCCTTGAGAGCTGCTTGGAAGCCTGATGGTGTGTGAAGTTAGTGAGCCAAATGGAGTTGTTCTCCCACAAGAACCACTCAGCTGCTTCTTCTTCAATATGCCCTTCACCAACATGCAGTGTTTCCTTGATTGAATTAGCTCTCACACCAATATTTGCGTCTAGAGCCTTTGCATTGAGGGCTATCTGAAAACGGCTTTGGCGCTGAAGTTGTCTGTGAATGTGGAGTTGGTGGCATGTGAAACCCGCATGTGGAGTATTGGTTTGTGTGTGATGCTCTACCAGGTTCATTCCTAGATAATGCACTCAAAGGGCATTAATCATAGAGTGTGAAAAGTGAGTTTCCTTGAGAGCTGCTTGGAAGCCTGATGGTGTGTGAAGTTAGGGAGCCAAATGGAGTTGTCCTCCCACAAGAACCACTCAGCTGCTTCTTCTTCAATATGCCCTTCACCAACATGCAGTGTTTCCTTGATTGAATTAGCTCTCACACCAATATTTGCGTCTAGAGCCTTTGCATTGAGGGCTATCTGAAAACGGCTCTGGCGCTGAAGTTGTCTGTGAATGTGGAGTTGGTGGCATGTGAAACCCGCATGTGGAGCATTGGTTTGTGTGTGATGCTCTACCAGGTTCATTGCTAGATAATGCACTCAAAGGGCATTAAGCATAGAGTGTGAAAAGTGAGTTTCCTTGAGAGCTGCTTGGAAGCCTGATGGTGTGTGAAGTTAGTGAGTCAAATGGAGTTGTTCTCCAAAAAGAACCACTCGGCAGCTTTTTCTTCAATATGCCCTTCACCAACAAGCAGTGTTTCCTTGATTGAATTAGCTCTCACAACAATATTTGCGTCTAGAGCCTGTGCATTGAGGGCTATCTGAAAAAAGCTCTGGCGCTGAAGTTGTCTGTGAATGTGGAGTTTTTGGCATGTGAAACCCACTTGTGGAGCATTGGTTTGTGTGTGATGCTCTACCAGGTTCATTCCTAGATAATGCTCTCAAAGGGCATTAAGCATAGAGTGTGAAAAGTGAGTTTCCTTGAGAGCTGCTTGGAAGCCTGATGGTGTGTGAGTTAGTGAACCAAATGGAGTTGTTCTCCAACAAGAAAAACTCGGCTGCTTCTTCTTTAATATGCCCTTCACCAACATGCAGTGTTTCCTTGATTGAATTAGCTCTCACACCAATATTTGCTTCCAGAGCCTTTGCATTGAGGGCTATCTGAAAACGGCTTTGGCGCTGAAGTTGTCTGTGAATGTGGAGTTTTTGGCATGTGAAACCCACTTGTGGATCATTGGTTTGTGTGTGATGCTCTACCAGGTTCATTCCTAGATAATGCACTCAAAGGGCATTAAGCATAGAGTGTGAAAAGTGAGTTTCCTTGCGAGCTGCTTGGAAGCCTGATGGTGTGTGAAGTTAGTGAGCCAAATGGAGTTGTTCTCCCACAAGAACCACTCGGCTGCTTCTTCTTCAATATGCCCTTCACCAACATGCAGTGTTTCCTTGATTGAATTAGCTCTCACAACAATATTTGCGTCTAGAGCCTTTGCATTGAGGGCTATCTGAAAACGGCTTTGGCGCTGAAGTTGTCTGTGAATGTGGAGTTGGTGGCATGTGAAACCCGCATGTGGAGCATTGGTTTGTGTGCGATGCTGACCTAGCTTCTTTCAGTCCTAGGCACTCTAAGGGCATTAAGCATAGAGTGTGAAAAGTGAGTTTCCTTGAGAGCTGCTTTGAAGCCTGATGGTGTGTGAAGTTAGTGAGCCAAATGGAGTTGTTCTCCCACAAGAACCACTCAGCTGCTTCTTCTTCAATATGCCCTTCACCAACATGCAGTGTTTCCTTGATTGAATTAGCTCTCACACCAATATTTGCGTCTAGAGCCTTTGCATTGAGGGCTATCTGAAAACGGCTTTGGCGCTGAAGTTGTCTGTGAATGTGGAGTTGGTGGCATGTGAAACCCGCATGTGGAGCATTGGTTTGTGTGTGATGCTCTACCAGGTTCATTGCTAGATAATGCACTCAAAGGGCATTAAGCATAGAGTGTGAAAAGTGAGTTTCCTTGAGAGCTGCTTGGAAGCCTGATGGTGTGTGAAGTTAGTGAGCCAAATGGAGTTGTTCTCCCACAAGAATCACTCGGCTGCTTCTTCTTCAATATGCCCTTCACCAACATGCAGTGTTTCCTTGATTGAATTAGCTCTCACACCAATATTTGCGTCTAAAGCCTTTGCATTGAGGGCTATCTGAAAACGGCTCTGGCGCTGAAGTTGTCTGTGAATGTGGAGTTGGTGGCAAGTGAAACCCGCTTGAGGAGCATTGGTTTGTGTGCGATGCTCTACCAGGTTCATTGCTAGATAATGCACTCAAAGGGCATTAAGCATAGAGTGTGAAAAGAGAGTTTGCTTGAGAGCTGCTTGGAAGCCTGATGGTGTGTGAAGTTAGTGAGCCAAATGGAGTTGTTCTCCCACAAGAATCACTTTGCTGCTTCTTCTTCAATATGCCCTTCACCAACATGCAGTGTTTCCTTGATTGAATTAGCTCTCACACCAATATTTGCGTCTAGAGCCTTTGCAATGAGGGCTATCTGAAAACGGCTCTGGCGCTGAAGTTGTCTGTGAATGTGGAGTTGGTGGCATGTGAAACCCGCATGTGGAGCATTGGTTTGTGTGTGATGCTCTACCAGGTTCATTGCTAGATAATGCACTCAAAGGGCATTAAGCATAGAGTGTGAAAAGTGAGTTTCCTTGAGAGCTGCTTGGAAGCCTGATGGTGTGTGAAGTTAGTGAGTCAAATGGAGTTGTTCTCCAAAAAGAACCACTCGGCAGCTTTTTCTTCAATATGCCCTTCACCAACAAGCAGTGTTTCCTTGATTGAATTAGCTCTCACAACAATATTTGCGTCTAGAGCCTGTGCATTGAGGGCTATCTGAAAAAAGCTCTGGCGCTGAAGTTGTCTGTGAATGTGGAGTTTTTGGCATGTGAAACCCACTTGTGGAGCATTGGTTTGTGTGTGATGCTCTACCAGGTTCATTCCTAGATAATGCTCTCAAAGGGCATTAAGCATAGAGTGTGAAAAGTGAGTTTCCTTGAGAGCTGCTTGGAAGCCTGATGGTGTGTGAGTTAGTGAACCAAATGGAGTTGTTCTCCAACAAGAAAAACTCGGCTGCTTCTTCTTTAATATGCCCTTCACCAACATGCAGTGTTTCCTTGATTGAATTAGCTCTCACACCAATATTTGCTTCCAGAGCCTTTGCATTGAGGGCTATCTGAAAACGGCTTTGGCGCTGAAGTTGTCTGTGAATGTGGAGTTTTTGGCATGTGAAACCCACTTGTGGATCATTGGTTTGTGTGTGATGCTCTACCAGGTTCATTCCTAGATAATGCACTCAAAGGGCATTAAGCATAGAGTGTGAAAAGTGAGTTTCCTTGCGAGCTGCTTGGAAGCCTGATGGTGTGTGAAGTTAGTGAGCCAAATGGAGTTGTTCTCCCACAAGAACCACTCGGCTGCTTCTTCTTCAATATGCCCTTCACCAACATGCAGTGTTTCCTTGATTGAATTAGCTCTCACACCAATATTTGCGTCTAGAGCCTTTGCATTGAGGGCTATCTGAAAACGGCTCTGGCGCTGAAGTTGTCTGTGAATGTGGAGTTGGTGGCATGTGAAACCCGCATGTGGAGCATTGGTTTGTGTGCGTTGCTCTACCAGGTTCATTCGTAGATAATACACTCAAAGGGCATTAAGCATAGAGTGTGAAAAGTGAGTTTCCTTGAGAGCTGCTTGGAAGTGTGGTGGTGTATGAAGTTAGTGAGCCAAATGGAGTCGTTCTCACACAAGAATCACTCGGCTGCTTCTTCTTCAATATGCCCTTCACCAACATGCAGTGTTTCCTTGATTGAATTAGCTCTCACACCAATATTTGCGTCTAGAGCCTTTGCATTGAGGGCTATCTGAAAAAGGCTCTGGCGCTGAAGTTGTCTGTGAATGTGGAGTTGGTGGCATGTGAAACCCGCATGTGGAGCATTGGTTTGTGTGTGATGCTCTACCAGGTTCATTGCTAGATAATGCACTCAAAGGGCATTAAGCATAGAGTGTGAAAAGTGAGTTTCCTTGAGAGCTGCTTGGAAGCCTGATGGTGTGTGAAGTTAGTGAGCCAAATGGAGTTGTTCTCCCACAAGAACCACTCGGCTGCTTCTTCTTCAATATGCCCTTCACCAACATGCAGTGTTTCCTTGATTGAATTAGCTCTCACACCAATATTTGCGTCTAGAGCCTTTGCATTGAGGGCTATCTGAAAACGGCTTTGGCGCTGAAGTTGTCTGTGAATGTGGAGTTGGTGGCATGTGAAACCCGCATGTGGAGCATTGGTTTGTGTGCGATGCTGACCTAGCTTATTTCAGTCCTAGGCACTCAAAGGGCATTAAGCATAGAGTGTGAAAAGTGAGTTTCCTTGAGAGCTGCTTGGAAGCCTGATGGTGTGTGAAGTTAGTGAGCCAAATGGAGTTGTTCTCCCACAAGAACCACTCGGCTGCTTCTTCTTCAATATGCCCTTCACCAACATGCAGTGTTTCCTTGCTTGAATTAGCTCTCACACCAATATTTGCGTCTAGAGCCTTTGCATTGAGGGCTATCTGAAAACGGCTTTGGCGCTGAAGTTGTCTGTGAATGTGGAGTTGGTGGCATGTGAAACCCGCATGTGGAGCATTGGTTTGTGTGTGATGCTCTACCACGTTCATTGCTAGATAATGCACTCAAAGGGCATTAAGCATAGAGTGTGAAAAGTGAGTTTCCTTGAGAGCTGCTTGGAAGCCTGATGGTGTGTGAAGTTGGTGAGCCAAATGGAGTTGTTCTCCCACAAGAACCATTCGGCAGCTTTTTCTTCTTCAATATGCCCTTCACCAACATGCAGTGTTTCCTTGATTGAATTAGCTCTCACACCAATATTTGCGTCTAGAGCCTGTGCATTGAGGGCTATCTGAAAACGGCTCTGGCGCTGAAGTTGTCTGTGAATGTGGAGTTGGTGGCATGTGAAACTCGCATGTGGAGCATGGGTTGTGTGCGATGATTACCAAGCTTTTTTCATTCCAAGGCACTCAAAGGGCATTAAGCATAGAGTGTGAAAAGTGAGTTTCCTTGAGAGCTGCTTGGAAGCCTGATGGTGTGTGAAGTTAGTGAGCCAAATGGAGTCGTTCTCACACAAGAATCACTCGGCTGCTTCTTCTTCAATATGCCCTTCACCAACATGCAGTGTTTCCTTGATTGAATTAGCTCTCACACCAATATTTGCGTCTAGAGCCTTTGCATTGAGGGCTATCTGAGAAAGGCTCTGGCGCTGAAGTTGTCTGTGAATGTGGAGTTGGTGGCCTGTGAAACCCGCATGTGGAGCATTGATTTGTGTGTGATGCTCTACCAGGTTCATTGCTAGATAATGCACTCAAAGGGCATTAAGCATAGAGTGTGAAAAGTGAGTTTCCTTGAGAGCTGCTTGGAAGCCTGATGGTGTGTGAAGTTAGTGAGCCAAATGGAGTTGTTCTCCCACAAGAACCACTCGGCTGCTTCTTCTTCAATATGCCCTTCACCAACATGCAGTGTTTCCTTGATTGAATTAGCTCTCACACCAATATTTTCGTCTAGAGCCTTTGCATTGAGGGCTATCTGAAAACGGCTTTGGCGCTGAAGTTGTCTGTGAATGTGGAGTTGGTGGCATGTGAAACCCGCATGTGGAGCATTGGTTTGTGTGTGATGCTCTACCAGGTTCATTGCTAGATAATGCACTCAAAGGGCATTAAGCATAGAGTGTGAAAAGTGAGTTTCCTTGAGAGCTGCTTGGAAGCCTGATGGTGTGTGAAGTTAGTGAGCCAAATGGAGTTGTCCTCCCACAAGAACCACTCAGCTGCTTCTTCTTCAATATGCCCTTCACCAACATGCAGTGTTTCCTTGATTGAATTAGCTCTCACACCAATATTTGCGTCTAGAGCCTGTGCATTGAGGGCTATCTGAAAACGGCTCTGGCGCTGAAGTTGTCTGTGAATGTGGAGTTGGTGGCATGTGAAACTCGCATGTGGAGCATGGGTTGTGTGCGATGATTACCAAGCTTTTTTCATTCCAAGGCACTCAAAGGGCATTAAGCATAGAGTGTGAAAAGTGAGTTTCCTTGAGAGCTGCTTGGAAGCCTGATGGTGTGTGAAGTTAGTGAGCCAAATGGAGTCGTTCTCACACAAGAATCACTCGGCTGCTTCTTCTTCAATATGCCCTTCACCAACATGCAGTGTTTCCTTGATTGAATTAGCTCTCACACCAATATTTGCGTCTAGAGCCTTTGCATTGAGGGCTATCTGAGAAAGGCTCTGGCGCTGAAGTTGTCTGTGAATGTGGAGTTGGTGGCCTGTGAAACCCGCATGTGGAGCATTGATTTGTGTGTGATGCTCTACCAGGTTCATTGCTAGATAATGCACTCAAAGGGCATTAAGCATAGAGTGTGAAAAGTGAGTTTCCTTGAGAGCTGCTTGGAAGCCTGATGGTGTGTGAAGTTAGTGAGCCAAATGGAGTTGTTCTCCCACAAGAACCACTCGGCTGCTTCTTCTTCAATATGCCCTTCACCAACATGCAGTGTTTCCTTGATTGAATTAGCTCTCACACCAATATTTTCGTCTAGAGCCTTTGCATTGAGGGCTATCTGAAAACGGCTTTGGCGCTGAAGTTGTCTGTGAATGTGGAGTTGGTGGCATGTGAAACCCGCATGTGGAGCATTGGTTTGTGTGTGATGCTCTACCAGGTTCATTGCTAGATAATGCACTCAAAGGGCATTAAGCATAGAGTGTGAAAAGTGAGTTTCCTTGAGAGCTGCTTGGAAGCCTGATGGTGTGTGAAGTTAGTGAGCCAAATGGAGTTGTCCTCCCACAAGAACCACTCAGCTGCTTCTTCTTCAATATGCCCTTCACCAACATGCAGTGTTTCCTTGATTGAATTAGCTCTCACACCAATATTTGCGTCCAGAGCCTTTGCATTGAGGGCTATCTGAAAACGGCTTTGGCGCTGAAGTGGTCTGTGAATGTGGAGTTGGTGGCATGTGAAACCCGCATGTGGAGCATTGGTTTGTGTGTGATGCTCTACCAGGTTCATTGCTAGATAATGCACTCAAAGGGCATTAAGCATAGAGTGTGAAAAGTGAGTTTCCTTGAGAGCTGCTTGGAAGCCTGATGGTGTGTGAAGTTAGTGAGTCAAATGGAGTTGTTCTCCAAAAAGAACCACTCGGCAGCTTTTTCTTCAATATGCCCTTCACCAACAAGCAGTGTTTCCTTGATTGAATTAGCTCTCACACCAATATTTGCGTCTAGAGCCTGTGCATTGAGGGCTATCTGAAAAAAGCTCTGGCGCTGAAGTTGTCTGTGAATGTGGAGTTGGTGGCATGTGAAACCCGCATGTGGAGCATTGGTTTGTGTGTGATGCTCTACCAGGTTCATTCCTAGATAATGCTCTCAAAGGGCATTAAGCATAGAGTGTGAAAAGTGAGTTTCCTTGAGAGCTGCTTGGAAGCCTGATGGTGTGTGAAGTTAGTGAACCAAATGGAGTTGTTCTCCAACAAGAAAAACTCGGCTGCTTCTTCTTTAATATGCCCTTCACCAACATGCAGTGTTTCCTTGATTGAATTAGCTCTCACACCAATATTTGCTTCCAGAGCCTGTGCGTTGAGGGCTATCTGAAAAAAGCTCTGGCGGTGAAGTTGTCTGTGAATGTGGAGTTTTTGGCATGTGAAACCCACTTGTGGATCATTGGTTTGTGTGTGATGCTCTACCAGGTTCATTGCTAGATAATGCACTCAAAGGGCATTAAGCATAGAGTGTGAAAAGTGAGTTTCCTTGAGAGCTGCTTGGAAGCCTGATGGTGTGTGAAGTTAGTGAGCCAAATGGAGTTGTTCTCCCACAAGAACCACTCGGCTGCTTCTTCTTCAATATGCCCTTCACCAACATGCAGTGTTTCCTTGATTGAATTAGCTCTCACACCAATATTTGCGTCTAGAGCCTTTGCATTGAGGGCTATCTGAAAACGGCTTTGGCGCTGAAGTTGTCTGTGAATGTGGAGTTGGTGGCATGTGAAACCCGCATGTGGAGCATTGGTTTGTGTGCGTTGCTCTACCAGGTTCATTCCTAGATAATACACTCAAAGGGCATTAAGCATAGAGTGTGAAAAGTGAGTTTCCTTGAGAGATGCTTGGAAGTGTGGTGGTGTATGAAGTTAGTGAGCCAAATGGAGTCGTTCTCACACAAGAACCACTCGGCTGCTTCTTCTTCAATATGCCCTTCACCAACATGCAGTGTTTCCTTGATTGAATTAGCTCTCACACCAATATTTGCGTCTAGAGCCTGTGCATTGAGGGCTATCTGAAAAAGGCTCTGGCGCTGAAGTTGTCTGTGAATGTGGAGTTGGTGGCCTGTGAAACGCGCATGTGGAGCATTGATTTGTGTGTGATGCTCTACCACGTTCATTGCTAGATAATGCACTCAAAGGGCATTAAGCATAGAGTGTGAAAAGTGAGTTTCCTTGAGAGCTGCTTGGAAGCCTGATGGTGTGTGAAGTTAGTGAGCCAAATGGAGTTGTTCTCCCACAAGAACCACTCGGCTGCTTCTTCTTCAATATGCCCTTCACCAACATGCAGTGTTTCCTTGATTGAATTAGCTCTCACACCAATATTTTCGTCTAGAGCCTTTGCATTGAGGGCTATCTGAAAACGGCTTTGGCGCTGAAGTTGTCTGTGAATGTGGAGTTGGTGGCATGTGAAACCCGCATGTGGAGCATTGGTTTGTGTGTGATGCTCTACCAGGTTCATTCCTAGATAATGCACTCAAAGGGCATTAAGCATAGAGTGTGAAAAGTGAGTTTCCTTGAGAGCTGCTTGGAAGCCTGATGGTGTGTGAAGTTAGTGAGCCAAATGGAGTTGTCCTCCCACAAGAACCACTCAGCTGCTTCTTCTTCAATATGCCCTTCACCAACATGCAGTGTTTCCTTGATTGAATTAGCTCTCACACCAATATTTGCGTCTAGAGCCTTTGCATTGAGGGCTATCTGAAAACGGCTCTGGCGCTGAAGTTGTCTGTGAATGTGGAGTTGGTGCCATGAGAAACCCGCATGTGGAGCATTGGTTTGTGTGTGATGCTCTACCAGGTTCATTGCTAGATAATGCACTCAAAGGGCATTAAGCATAGAGTGTGAAAAGTGAGTTTCCTTGCGAGCTGCTTGGAAGCCTGATGGTGTGTGAAGTTAGTGAGCCAAATGGAGTTGTTCTCCCACAAGAATCACTCGGCTGCTTCTTCTTCAATATGCCCTTCACCAACATGCAGTGTTTCCTTGATTGAATTAGCTCTCACACCAATATTTGCGTCCAGAGCCTTTGCATTGAGGGCTATCTGAAAACGGCTTTGGCGCTGAAGTTGTCTGTGAATGTGGAGTTGGTGGCATGTGAAACCCGCATGTGGAGCATTGGTTTGTGTGTGATGCTCTACCAGGTTCATTGCTAGATAATGCACTCAAAGGGCATTAAGCATAGAGTGTGAAAAGTGAGTTTCCTTGAGAGCTGCTTGGAAGCCTGATGGTGTGTGAAGTTAGGGAGCCAAATGGAGTTGTCCTCCCACAAGAACCACTCAGCTGCTTCTTCTTCAATATGCCCTTCACCAACATGCAGTGTTTCCTTGATTGAATTAGCTCTCACACCAATATTTGCGTCTAGAGCCTTTGCATTGAGGGCTATCTGAAAACGGCTTTGGCGCTGAAGTTGTCTGTGAATGTGGAGTTGGTGGCATGTGAAACCCGCATGTGGAGCATTGGTTTGTGTGTGATGCTCTACCAGGTTCATTGCTAGATAATGCACTCAAAGGGCATTAAGCATAGAGTGTGAAAAGTGAGTTTCCTTGAGAGCTGCTTGGAAGCCTGATGGTGTGTGAAGTTAGTGAGCCAAATGGAGTTGTTCTCCAAAAAGAACCACTCGGCAGCTTTTTCTTCAATATGCCCTTCACCAACATGCAGTGTTTCCTTGATTGAATTAGCTCTCACACCAATATTTGCGTCTAGAGCCTTTGCATTGAGGGCTATCTGAAAAAAGCTCTGGCGCTGAAGTTGTCTGTGAATGTGGAGTTTTTGGCATGTGAAACCCACTTGTGGAGCATTGGTTTGTGTGTGATGCTCTACCAGGTTCATTCCTAGATAATGCTCTCAAAGGGCATTAAGCATAGAGTGTGAAAAGTGAGTTTCCTTGAGAGCTGCTTGGAAGCCTGATGGTGTGTGAAGTTAGGGAGCCAAATGGAGTTGTCCTCCCACAAGAACCACTCAGCTGCTTCTTCTTCAATATGCCCTTCACCAACATGCAGTGTTTCCTTGATTGAATTAGCTCTCACACCAATATTTGCGTCTAGAGCCTTTGCATTGAGGGCTATCTGAAAAAGGCTCTGGCGCTGAAGTTGTCTGTGAATGTGGAGTTGGTGGCATGTGAAACCCGCATGTGGAGCATTGGTTTGTGTGTGATGCTCTACCAGGTTCATTGCTAGATAATGCACTCATAGGGCATTAAGCATAGAGTGTGAAAAGTGAGTTTCCTTGAGAGCTGCTTGGAAGCCTGATGGTGTGTGAAGTTAGTGAGCCAAATGGAGTTGTTCTCCCACAAGAATCACTCGGCTGCTTCTTCTTCAATATGCCCTTCACCAACATGCAGTGTTTCCTTGATTGAATTAGCTCTCACACCAATATTTGCGTCTAGAGCCTTTGCATTGAGGGCTATCTGAAAACGGCTTTGGCGCTGAAGTTGTCTGTGAATGTGGAGTTGGTGGCATGTGAAACCCGCATGTGGAGCATTGGTTTGTGTGTGATGCTCTACCAGGTTCATTGCTAGATAATGCACTCAAAGGGCATTAAGCATAGAGTGTGAAAAGTGAGTTTCCTTGAGAGCTGCTTGGAAGCCTGATGGTGTGTGAAGTTAGTGAGCAAAATGGAGTTGTTCTCCCACAAGAATCACTTTGCTGCTTCTTCTTCAATATGCCCTTCACCAACATGCAGTGTTTCCTTGATGTTGGAGCTTTCAATTGACTGGGATGATACTCTGCTGGCTCTGTCATCAGAGCAGAGAGGGTATACCTAAGAAGCCGTTGAACTTGACGGGACAATAAGATGCTGGACTCTATGTTTGGTATATGCTTGCAATGGGGAAATCTCAACTGAACTTGAGCTGTGGTTATGCAATAAGGTGGAGGAATCCACCATGGTGGGAGGGTTTGGGGAGGGGTGGGAAGAACCCAAGTATCTATGTAACTGTGTCACATAATACAATGTAATTACTGAAGTTAAATAATAAATAATTAAAAAAAAAAGAATTAGCTCTCACACCAATATTTGCGTCTAGAGCCTTTGCATTGAGCCTATCTGAAAACGGCTTTGGCGCTGAAGTTGTCTGTGAATGTGGAGTTTTTGGCATGTGAAACCCGCATGTGGAGCATTGGTTTGTGTGTGATGCTCTACCAGGTTCATTGCTAGATAATGCACTCAAAGGGCATTAAGCATAGAGTGTGAAAAGTGAGTTTCCTTGAGAGCTGCTTGGAAGCCTGATGGTGTGTGAAGTTAGTGAGCCAAATGGAGTTGTTCTCCCACAAGAATCACTCGGCTGCTTCTTCATCAATATGCCCTTCACCAACATGCAGTGTTTCCTTGATTGAATTAGCTCTCACACCAATATTTGCGTCCAGAGCCTTTGCATTGAGGGCTATCTGAAAACGGCTTTGGCGCTGAAGTTGTCTGTGAATGTGGAGTTGGTGGCATGTGAAACCCGCATGTGGAGCATTGGTTTGTGTGTGATGCTCTACCAGGTTCATTGCTAGATAATGCACTCAAAGGGCATTAAGCATAGAGTGTGAAAAGTGAGTTTCCTTGAGAGCTGCTTGGAAGCCTGATGGTGTGTGAAGTTAGGGAGCCAAATGGAGTTGTCCTCCCACAAGAACCACTCAGCTGCTTCTTCTTCAATATGCCCTTCACCAACATGCAGTGTTTCCTTGATTGAATTAGCTCTCACACCAATATTTGCGTCTAGAGCCTTTGCATTGAGGGCTATCTGAAAACGGCTTTGGCGCTGAAGTTGTCTGTGAATGTGGAGTTGGTGGCATGTGAAACCCGCATGTGGAGCATTGGTTTGTGTGTGATGCTCTACCAGGTTCATTGCTAGATAATGCACTCAAAGGGCATTAAGCATAGAGTGTGAAAAGTGAGTTTCCTTGAGAGCTGCTTGGAAGCCTGATGGTGTGTGAAGTTAGTGAGCAAAATGGAGTTGTTCTCCCACAAGAATCACTTTGCTGCTTCTTCTTCAATATGCCCTTCACCAACATGCAGTGTTTCCTTGATGTTGGAGCTTTCAATTGACTGGGATGATACTCTGCTGGCTCTGTCATCAGAGCAGAGAGGGTATACCTAAGAAGCCGTTGAACTTGACGGGACAATAAGATGCTGGACTCTATGTTTGGTATATGCCTGCAATGGGGAAATCTCAACTGAACTTGAGCTGTGGTTATGCAATAAGGTGGAGGAATCCACCATGGTGGGAGGGTTTTGGGAGGGGTGGGAAGAACCCAAGTATCTATGTAACTGTGTCACATAATACAATGTAATTACTGAAGTTAAATAATAAATAATTAAAAAAAAAAAGAATTAGCTCTCACACCAATATTTGCGTCTAGAGCCTTTGCATTGAGCCTATCTGAAAACGGCTTTGGCGCTGAAGTTGTCTGTGAATGTGGAGTTTTTGGCATGTGAAACCCGCATGTGGAGCATTGGTTTGTGTGTGATGCTCTACCAGGTTCATTGCTAGATAATGCACTCAAAGGGCATTAAGCATAGAGTGTGAAAAGTGAGTTTCCTTGAGAGCTGCTTGGAAGCCTGATGGTGTGTGAAGTTAGTGAGCAAAATGGAGTTGTTCTCCCACAAGAATCACTCGGCGGCTGCTTCATCAATATGTCCTTCACCAACATGCAGTGTTTCCTTGATTGAATTAGCTCTCACACCAATATTTGCGTCTAGAGCCTTTCCATTGAGGGCTATCTGAAAACAGCTTTGGCGCTGAAGTTGTCTGTGAATGTGGAGTTGGTGGCATGTGAAACCAGCATGTGGAGCATTGGTTTGTGTGTGATGCTCTACCAGGTTCATTCCTAGATAATGCACTCAAAGGGCATTAAGCATAGAGTGTGAAAAGTGAGTTTCCTTGAGAGCTGCTTGGAAGCCTTATGGTGTGAATTTAGAGAGCCAAATGGAGTTGTTCTCCCACAAGAATCACTCGGCTGCTTCTTCTTCAATATGCCCTTCACCAACATGCAGTGTTTCCTTGATTGAATTAGCTCTCACACCAATATTTGCGTCTAGAGCCTTTGCATTGAGGGCTATCTGAAAACGGCTTTGGCGCTGAAGTTGTCTGTGAATGTGGAGTTGGTGGCAAGTGAAACCCGCATGTGGAGCATTGGTTTGTGTGTGATGCTCTACCAGGTTCATTGCTAGATAATGCACTCAAAGGGCATTAAGCATAGAGTGTGAAAAGTGAGTTTCCTTGCGATCTGCTTGGAAGCCTGATGGTGTGTGAAGTTAGTGAGCCAAATGGAGTTGTTCTCCCACAAGAACCACTCGGCTGCTTCTTCTTCAATATGCCCTTCACCAACATGCAGTGTTTCCTTGATTGAATTAGCTCTCACACCAATATTTGCGTCTAGAGCCTTTGCATTGAGGGCTATCTGAAAACGGCTTTGGCGCTGAAGTTGTCTGTGAATGTGGAGTTGGTGGCATGTGAAACCCGCATGTGGAGCATTGGTTTGTGTGTGATGCTCTACCAGGTTCATTGCTAGATAATGCACTCAAAGGGCATTAAGCATAGAGTGTGAAAAGTTAGTTTCCTTGAGAGCTGCTTGGAAGCCTGATGGTGTGTGAAGTTAGTGAGCAAAATGGAGTTGTTCTCCCACAAGAATCACTTTGCTGCTTCTTCTTCAATATGCCCTTCACCAACATGCAGTGTTTCCTTGATGTTGGAGCTTTCAATTGACTGGGATGATACTCTGCTGGCTCTGTCATCAGAGCAGAGAGGGTATACCTAAGAAGCCGTTGAACTTGACGGGACAATAAGATGCTGGACTCTATGTTTGGTATATGCTTGCAATGGGGAAATCTCAACTGAACTTGAGCTGTGGTTATGCAATAAGGTGGAGGAATCCACCATGGTGGGAGGGTTTTGGGAGGGGTGGGAAGAACCCAAGTATCTATGTAACTGTGTCACATAATACAATGTAATTACTGAAGTTAAATAATAAATAATTAAAAAAAAAAAAGAATTAGCTCTCACACCAATATTTGCGTCTAGAGCCTTTGCATTGAGCCTATCTGAAAACGGCTTTGGCGCTGAAGTTGTCTGTGAATGTGGAGTTTTTGGCATGTGAAACCCGCATGTGGAGCATTGGTTTGTGTGTGATGCTCTTCCAGGTTCATTGCTAGATAATGCACTCAAAGGGCATTAAGCATAGAGTGTGAAAAGTGAGTTTCCTTGAGAGCTGCTTGGAAGCCTGATGGTGTGTGAAGTTAGTGAGCAAAATGGAGTTGTTCTCCCACAAGAATCACTCGGCTGCTTCTTCTTCAATATGTCCTTCACCAATATGCAGTGTTTCCTTGATTGAATTAGCTCTCACACCAATATTTGCGTCTAGAGCCTTTGCATTGAGGGCTATCTGAAAACAGCTTTGGCGCTGAAGTTGTCTGTGAATGTGGAGTTGGTGGCATGTGAAACCAGCATGTGGAGCATTGGTTTGTGTGTGATGCTCTACCAGGTTCATTCCTAGATAATGCACTCAAAGGGCATTAAGCATAGAGTGTGAAAAGTGAGTTTCCTTGAGAGCTGCTTGGAAGCCTTATGGTGTGAATTTAGAGAGCCAAATGGAGTTGTTCTCCCACAAGAATCACTCGGCTGCTTCTTCTTCAATATGCCCTTCACCAACATGCAGTGTTTCCTTGATTGAATTAGCTCTCACACCAATATTTGCGTCTAGAGCCTTTGCATTGAGGGCTATCTGAAAACGGCTTTGGCGCTGAAGTTGTCTGTGAATGTGGAGTTGGTGGCAAGTGAAACCCGCATGTGGAGCATTGGTTTGTGTGTGATGCTCTACCAGGTTAATTGCTAGATAATGCACTCAAAGGGCATTAAGCATAGAGTGTGAAAAGTGAGTTTCCTTGAGAGCTGCTTGGAAGCCTGATGGTGTGTGAAGTTAGTGAGCCAAATGGAGTTGTTCTCCCACAAGAACCACTCGGCTGCTTCTTCTTCAAAATGCCCTTCACCAACATGCAGTGTTTCCTTGATTGAATTAGCTCTCACACCAATATTTGCGTCTAGAGCCTTTGCATTGAGGGCTATCTGAAAACGGCTTTGGCGCTGAAGTTGTCTGTGAATGTGGAGTTGGTGGCATGTGAAACCCACATGTGGAGCATTGGTTTGTGTGCGATGCTGACCTAGCTTCTTTCAGTCCTAGGCACTCTAAGGGCATTAAGCATAGAGTGTGAAAAGTGAGTTTCCTTGAGAGCTGCTTGGAAGCCTGATGGTGTGTGAAGTTAGTGAGCCAAATGGAGTTTTTCTTCCACAAGAACCACTCGGCTGCTTCTTCTTCAATATGCCCTTCACCAACATGCAGTGTTTCCTTGATTGAATTAGCTCTCACACCAATATTTGCGTCTAGAGCCTTTGCATTGAGGGCTATCTGAAAACAGCTTTGGCGCTGAAGCTCTCTATGAATGTGGAGTTGGTGGCATGTGAAACCCACTTGTGGAGCATTGGTTTGTGTGTGATGCTCTACCAGGTTCATTGCTAGATAATGCACTCAAAGGGCATTAAGCATAGAGTGTGAAAAGTGAGTTTCCTTGAGAGCTGCTTGGAAGCCTGATGGTGTGTGAAGTTAGTGAGCCAAATGGAGTTGTTCTCCCACAAGAACCACTCGGCTGCTTCTTCTTCAATATGCCCTTCACCAACATGCAGTGTTTCCTTGATTGAATTAGCTCTCACACCAATATTTGCGTCTAGAGCCTTTGCATTGAGGGCTATCTGAAAACGGCTTTGGCGCTGAAGTTGTCTGTGAATGTGGAGTTGGTGGCATGTGAAACCCGCATGTGGAGCATTGGTTTGTGTGTGATGCTGACCTAGCTTCTTTCAATCCTAGGCACTCTAAGGGCATTAAGCATAGAGTGTGAAAAGTGAGTTTCCTTGAGAGCTGCTTGGAAGCCTGATGGTGTGTGAAGTTAGTGAGCCAAATTGAGTTGTTCTTCCACAAGAACCACTCAGCTGCTTCTTCTTCAATATGCCCTTCACCAACATGCAGTGTTTCCTTGATTGAATTAGCTCTCACACCAATATTTGCGTCTAGAGCCTTTGCATTGAGGGCTATCTGAAAACGGCTTTGGCGCTGAAGTTGTCTGTGAATGTGGAGTTGGTGGCATGTGAAACCCGCATGTGGAGCATTGGTTTGTGTGTGATGCTCTACCACGTTCATTGCTAGATAATGCACTCAAAGGGCATTAAGCATAGCGTGTGAAAAGTGAGTTTCCTTGAGAGCTGCTTGGAAGCCTGATGGTGTGTGAAGTTAGGGAGCCAAATGGAGTTGTCCTCCCACAAGAACCACTCAGCTGCTTCTTCTTCAATATGCCCTTCACCAACATGCAGTGTTTCCTTGATTGAATTAGCTCTCACACCAATATTTGCGTCTAGAGCCTTTGCATTGAGGGCTATCTGAAAACGGCTCTGGCGCTGAAGTTGTCTGTGAATGTGGAGTTTTTGGCATGTGAAACCCACTTGTGGAGCATTGGTTTGTGTGTGATGCTCTACCAGGTTCATTGCTAGATAATGCACTCAAAGGGCATTAAGCATAGAGTGTGAAAAGTGAGTTTCCTTGAGAGCTGCTTGGAAGCCTGATGGTGTGTGAAGTTAGTGAGTCAAATGGAGTTGTTCTCCAAAAAGAACCACTCGGCAGCTTTTTCTTCAATATGCCCTTCACCAACAAGCAGTGTTTCCTTGATTGAATTAGCTCTCACAACAATATTTGCGTCTAGAGCCTGTGCATTGAGGGCTATCTGAAAAAAGCTGTGGCGCTGAAGTTGTCTGTGAATGTGGAGTTTTTGGCATGTGAAACCCACTTGTGGAGCATTGGTTTGTGTGTGATGCTCTACCAGGTTCATTCCTAGATAATGCTCTCAAAGGGCATTAAGCATAGAGTGTGAAAAGTGAGTTTCCTTGAGAGCTGCTTGGAAGCCTGATGGTGTGTGAAGTTAGTGAACCAAATGGAGTTGTTCTCCAACAAGAAAAACTCGGCTGCTTCTTCTTTAATATGCCCTTCACCAACATGCAGTGTTTCCTTGATGGAATCAGCTCTCACACCAATATTTGCTTCCAGAGCCTGTGCGTTGAGGGCTATCTGAAAAAAGCTCTGGCAGTGAAGTTGTCTGTGAATGTGGAGTTTTTGGCATGTGAAACCCACTTGTGGAGCATTGGTTTGTGTGTGATGCTCTACCAGGTTCATTCCTAGATAATGCTCTCAAAGGGCATTAAGCATAGAGTGTGAAAAGTGAGTTTCCTTGCGAGCTGCTTGGAAGCCTGATGGTGTGTGAAGTTAGTGAGCCAAATGGAGTTGTTCTCCCACAAGAACCACTCGGCTGCTTCTTCTTCAATATGCCCTTCACCAACATGCAGTGTTTCCTTGATTGAATTAGCTCTCACACCAATATTTGCGTCTAGAGCCTTTGCATTGAGGGCTATCTGAAAACGGTTCTGGCGCTGAAGTTGTCTGTGAATGTGGAGTTGGTGGCATGTGAAACCCGCATGTGGAGCATTGGTTTGTGTGCGTTGCTCTACCAGGTTCATTCCTAGATAATACACTCAAAGGGCATTAAGCATAGAGTGTGAAAAGTGAGTTTCCTTGAGAGCTGCTTGGAAGTGTGGTGGTGTATGAAGTTAGTGAGCCAAATGGAGTCGTTCTCCCACAAGAATCACTCGGCTGCTTCTTCTTCAATATGCCCTTCACCAACATGCAGTGTTTCCTTGATTGAATTAGCTCTCACACCAATATTTGCGTCTAGAGCCTTTGCATTGAGGGCTATCTGAAAACGGCTTTGGCGCTGAAGTTGTCTGTGAATGTGGAGTTGGTGGCATGTGAAACCCGCATGTGGAGCATTGGTTTGTGTGTGATGCTCTACCAGGTTCATTGCTAGATAATGCACTCAACGGGCATTAAGCATAGAGTGTGAAAAGTGAGTTTCCTTGAGAGCTGCTTGGAAGCCTGATGGTGTGTGAAGTTAGTGAGCCAAATGGAGTTGTCCTCCCAAAAGAACCACTTGGCTGCTTCTTCTTCAATATGCCCTTCACCAACATGCAGTGTTTCCTTGATTGAATTAGCTCTCACACCAATATTTGCGTCTAGAGCCTTTGCATTGAGGGCTATCTGAAAACGGCATTGGCCCTGAAGTTGTCTGTGAATGTGGAGTTGGTGGCATGTGAAACCCGCATGTGGAGCATTTGTTTGTGTGTGATGCTCTACCAGGTTCATTCCTAGATAATGCACTCAAAGGGCATTAAGCATAGAGTGTGAAAAGTGAGTTTCCTTGAGAGCTGCTTGGAAGCCTGTTGATGTGTGAAGTTAGTGAGCCAAATGGAGTTGTTCTTCCACAAGAACCACTCGGCTGCTTCTTCTTCAATATGCCCTTCACCAACATGCAGTGTTTCCTTGATTGAATTAGCTCTCACACCAATATTTTCGTCTAGAGCCTTTGCATTGAGGGCTATCTGAAAACGGCTTTGGCGCTGAAGTTGTCTGTGAATGTGGAGTTGGTGGCATGTGAAACCCGCATGTGGAGCATTGGTTTGTGTGTGATGCTCTACCAGGTTCATTGCTAGATAATGCACTCAAAGGGCATTAAGCATAGAAGTGAGTGAGTCAAATGGAGTTGTTCTCCCACAAGAACCACTCAGCTGCTTCTTCTTCAATATGCCCTTCACCAACATGCAGTGTTTCCTTGATTGAATTAGCTCTCACATCAATATTTGCGTCTAGAGCCTGTGCATTGAGGGCTATCTGAAAACGGCTTTGGCGCTGAAGTTGTCTGTGAATGTGGAGTTGGTGGCATGTGAAACCCGCATGTGGAGCATTGGTTTGTGTGTGATGCTCTACCAGGTTCATTGCTAGATAATGCACTCAAAGGGCATTAAGCATAGAGTGTGAAAAGTGAGTTTCCTTGAGAGCTGCTTGGAAGCCTGATGGTGTGTGAAGTTAGTGAGTCAAATGGAGTTGTTCTCCAAAAAGAACCATTCGGCAGCTTTTTCTTCAATATGCCCTTCACCAACATGCAGTGTTTCCTTGATTGAATTAGCTCTCACACCAATATTTGCGTCTAGAGCCTGTGCATTGAGGGTTATCTGAAAAAAGCTCTGGCGCTGAAGTTGTCTGTGAATGTGGAGTTTTTGGCATGTGAAACCCACTTGTGGAGCATTGGTTTGTGTGTGATGCTCTACCAGGTTCATTCCTAGATAATGCTCTCAAAGGGCATTAAGCATAGAGTGTGAAAAGTGAGTTTCCTTGAGAGCTGCTTGGAAGCCTGATGGTGTGTGAAGTTAGTGAACCAAATGGAGTTGTTCTCCAACAAGAAAAACTCGGCTGCTTCTTCTTTAATATGCCCTTCACCAACATGCAGTGTTTCCTTGATTGAATTAGCTCTCACACCAATATTTGCTTCCAGAGCCTGTGCGTTGAGGGCTATCTGAAAAAAGCTCTGGCGGTGAAGTTGTCTGTGAATGTGGAGTTTTTGGCATGTGAAACCCACTTGTGGATCATTGGTTTCTGTGTGATGCTCTACCAGGTTCATTGCTAGATAATGCACTCAAAGGGCATTAAGCATA
The DNA here is from genome assembly GCF_030435755.1 of Ochotona princeps. Lineage (NCBI taxonomy): Eukaryota > Metazoa > Chordata > Mammalia > Lagomorpha > Ochotonidae > Ochotona > Ochotona princeps. The sequence continues at coordinate 183,044 of NW_026696639.1, read as the reverse complement.
GAGTGTGAAAAGTGAGTTTCCTTGAGAGCTGCTTGGAAGCCTGATGGTGTGTGAAGTTAATGAGCCAAATGGAGTTGTCCTCCCACAAGAACCACTCAGCTGCTTCTTCATCAATATGCCCTTCACCAACATGCAGTGTTTCCTTGATTGAATTAGCTCTCACACCAATATTTGCGTCTAGAGCCTTTGCATTGAGGGCTATCTGAAAACGGCTCTGGCGCTGAAGTTGTCTGTGAATGTGGAGTTGGTGGCATGTGAAACTCGCATGTGGAGCATTGGTTTGTGTGTGATGCTCTACCAGGTTCATTCCTAGATAATGCACTCAAAGGGCATTAAGCATAGAGTGTGAAAATTGAGTTTCCTTGAGAGCTGCTTGGAAGCCTGATGGTGTGTGAAGTTAGTGAGCCAAATGGAGTTGTTCTCCCACAAGAATCACTCGGCTGCTTCTTCTTCAATATGCCCTTCACCAACATGCAGTGTTTCCTTGATTGAATTAGCTCTCACACCAATATTTGCGTCCAGAGCCTTTGCATTGAGGGCTATCTGAAAACGGCTTTGGCGCTGAAGTTGTCTGTGAATGTGGAGTTGGTGGCATGTGAATCCCGCATGTGGAGCATTGGTTTGTGTGTGATGCTCTACCAGGTTCATTGCTAGACAATGCACTCAAAGGGCATTAAGCATAGAGTGTGAAAAGTGAGTTTCCTTGAGAGCTGCTTGGAAGCCTGATGGTGTGTGAAGTTAGTGAGCCAAATGGAGTTGTTCTCCCACAAGAACCACTCAGCTGCTTCTTCTTCAATATGCCCTTCACCAACATGCAGTGTTTCCTTGATTGAATTAGCTCTCACACCAATATTTGCGTCTAGAGCCTTTGCATTGAGGGCTATCTGAAAACGGCTTTGGCGCTGAAGTTGTCTGTGAATGTGGAGTTGGTGGCATGTGAAACCCGCATGTGGAGCATTGGTTTGTGTGTGATGCTCTACCACGTTCATTGCTAGATAATGCACTCAAAGGGCATTAAGCATAGAGTGTGAAAAGTGAGTTTCCTTGAGAGCTGCTTGGAAGCCTGATGGTGTGTGAAGTTAGTGAGTCAAATGGAGTTGTTCTCCAAAAAGAACCACTCGGCAGCTTTTTCTTCAATATGCCCTTCACCAACATGCAGTGTTTCCTTGATTGAATTAGCTCTCACACCAATATTTGCGTCTAGAGCCTGTGCATTGAGGGTTATCTGAAAAAAGCTCTGGCGCTGAAGTTGTCTGTGAATGTGGAGTTTTTGGCATGTGAAACCCACTTGTGGAGCATTGGTTTGTGTGTGATGCTCTACCAGGTTCATTGCTAGATAATGCTCTCAAAGGGCATTAAGCATAGAGTGTGAAAAGTGAGTTTCCTTGAGAGCTGCTTGGAAGCCTGATGGTGTGTGAAGTTAGTGAGTCAAATGGAGTTGTTCTCCAACAAGAAAAACTCGGCTGCTTCTTCTTTAATATGCCCTTCACCAACATGCAGTGTTTCCTTGATTGAATTAGCTCTCACACCAATATTTGCTTCCAGAGCCTGTGCGTTGAGGGCTATCTGAAAAAAGCTCTGGCGGTGAAGTTGTCTGTGAATGTGGAGTTTTTGGCATGTGAAACCCACTTGTGGATCATTGGTTTCTGTGTGATGCTCTACCAGGTTCATTGCTAGATAATGCACTCAAAGGGCATTAAGCATAGAGTGTGAAAAGTGAGTTTCCTTGAGAGCTGCTTGGAAGCCTGATGGTGTGTGAAGTTAATGAGCCAAATGGAGTTGTCCTCCCACAAGAACCACTCAGCTGCTTCTTCTTCAATATGCCCTTCACCAACATGCAGTGTTTCCTTGATTGAATTAGCTCTCACACCAATATTTGCGTCTAGAGCCTTTGCATTGAGGGCTATCTGAAAACGGCTCTGGCGCTGATGTTGTCTGTGAATGTGGAGTTGGTGGCATGTGAAACTCGCATGTGGAGCATTGGTTTGTGTGTGATGCTCTACCAGGTTCATTGCTAGATAATGCACTCAAAGGGCATTAAGCATAGAGTGTGAAAAGTGAGTTTCCTTGAGAGCTGCTTGGAAGCCTGATGGTGTGTGAAGTTAGTGAGCCAAATGGAGTTGTTCTCCCACAAGAATCACTCGGCTGCTTCTTCTTCAATATGCCCTTCACCAACATGCAGTGTTTCCTTGATTGAATTAGCTCTCACACCAATATTTGCTTCCAGAGCCTTTGCATTCAGGGCTATCTGAAAACGGCTTTGGCGCTGAAGTTGTCTGTGAATGTGGAGTTGGTGGCAAGTGAAACCCGCATGTGGAGCATTGGTTTGTGTGTGATGCTCTACCAGGTTCATTGCTAGATAATGCACTCAAAGGGCATTAAGCATAGAGTGTGAAAAGTGAGTTTCCTTGAGAGCTGCTTGGAAGCCTGATGGTGTGTGAAGTTAGTGAGCCAAATGGAGTTGTTCTCCCACAAGAACCACTCAGCTGCTTCTTCTTCAATATGCCCGTCACCAACATGCAGTGTTTCCTTGATTGAATTAGCTCTCACATCAATATTTGCGTCTAGAGCCTTTGCATTGAGGCCTATCTGAAAACGGCTTTGGCGCTGAAGTTGTCTGTGAATGTGGAGTTGGTGGCATGTGAAACCCACTTGTGGAGCATTGGTTTGTGTGTGATGCTCTACCACGTTCATTGCTAGATAATGCACTCAAAGGGCATTAAGCATAGAGTGTGAAAAGTGAGTTTCCTTGAGAGCTGCTTGGAAGCCTGATGGTGTGTGAAGTTAGTGAGTCAAATGGAGTTGTTCTCCAAAAAGAACCACTCGGCAGCTTTTTCTTCAATATGCCCTTCACCAACATGCAGTGTTTCCTTGATTGAATTAGCTCTCACACCAATATTTGCGTCTAGAGCCTGTGCATTGAGGGTTATCTGAAAAAAGCTCTGGCGCTGAAGTTGTCTGTGAATGTGGAGTTTTTGGCATGTGAAACCCACTTGTGGAGCATTGGTTTGTGTGTGATGCTCTACCAGGTTCATTCCTAGATAATGCTCTCAAAGGGCATTAAGCATAGAGTGTGAAAAGTGAGTTTCCTTGCGAGCTGCTTGGAAGCCTGATGGTGTGTGAAGTTAGTGAACCAAATGGAGTTGTTCTCCCACAAGAAAAACTCGGCTGCTTCTTCTTTAATATGCCCTTCACCAACATGCAGTGTTTCCTTGATTGAATTAGCTCTCACACCAATATTTGCTTCCAGAGCCTGTGCGTTGAGGGCTATCTGAAAAAAGCTCTGGCGGTGAAGTTGTCTGTGAATGTGGAGTTTTTGGCATGTGAAACCCACTTGTGGATCATTGGTTTCTGTGTGATGCTCTACCAGGTTCATTGCTAGATAATGCACTCAAAGGGCATTAAGCATAGAGTGTGAAAAGTGAGTTTCCTTGCGAGCTGCTTGGAAGCCTGATGGTGTGTGAAGTTAGTGAGCCAAGTGGAGTTGTTCTCCCACAAGAACCACTCGGCTGCTTCTTCTTCAATATGCCCTTCACCAACATGCAGTGTTTCCTTGATTGAATTAGCTCTCACACCAATATTTGCGTGTAGAGCCTTTGCATTGAGGGCTATCTGAAAACGGCTCTGGCGCTGAAGTTGTCTGTGAATGTGGAGTTGGTGGCATGTGAAACCCGCATGTGGAGCATTGGTTTGTGTGCGTTGCTCTACCAGGTTCATTCCTAGATAATACACTCAAAGGGCATTAAGCATAGAGTGTGAAAAGTGAGTTTCCTTGAGAGCTCCTGGGAAGTGTGGTGGTGTATGAAGTTAGTGAGCCAAATGGAGTTGTTCTCCCACAAGAACCACTCGGCTGCTTCTTCAATATGCCCTTCACCAACATGCAGTGTTTCCTTGATTGAATTAGCTCTCACACCAATATTTGCGTCTAGAGGCTTTGCATTGAGGGCTATCTGAAAAAGGCTCTGGCGCTGAAGTTGTCTGTGAATGTGGAGTTGGTGGCATGTGAAACCCGCATGTGGAGCATTGGTTTGTGTGTGATGCTCTACCAGGTTCATTGCTAGATAATGCACTCATAGGGCATTAAGCATAGAGTGTGAAAAGTGAGTTTCCTTGAGAGCTGCTTGGAAGCCTGATGGTGTGTGAAGTTAGTGAGCCAAATGGAGTTGTTCTCCCACAAGAACCACTCGGCTGCTTCTTCTTCAATATGCCCTTCACCAACATGCAGTGTTTCCTTGATTGAATTAGCTCTCACACCAATATTTGCGTCTAGAGCCTTTGCATTGAGGGCTATCTGAAAACGGCTTTGGCGCTGAAGTTGTCTGTGAATGTGGAGTTGGTGGCAAGTGAAACCCACTTGTGGAGCATTGGTTTGTGTGCGATGCTCTACCAGGTTCATTCCTAGATAATGCACTCAAAGGGCATTAAGCATAGAGTGTGAAAAGTGAGTTTCCTTGAGAGCTGCTTGGAAGCCTGATGGTGTGTGAAGTTAGTGAGCAAAATGGAGTTGTTCTCCCACAAGAATCACTTTGCTGCTTCTTCTTCAATATGCCCTTCACCAACATGCAGTGTTTCCTTGATGTTGGAGCTTTCAATTGACTGGGATGATACTCTGCTGGCTCTGTCATCAGACCAGAGAGGGTATACCTAAGAAGTCGTTGAACTTGACGGGACAATAAGATGCTGGACTCTATGTTTGGTATACGCTTGCAATGGGGAAATCTCAACTGAACTTGAGCTGTGGTTATGCAATAAGGTGGAGGAATCCACCATGGTGGGAGGGTTTGGGGAGGGGTGGGGAGAACCCAAGTATCTATGTAACTGTGTCACATAATACAATGTAATTACTGAAGTTAAATAATAAATAATTAAAAAAAAAAAAGAATTAGCTCTCACACCAATATTTGCGTCTAGAGCCTTTGCATTGAGCCTATCTGAAAACGGCTCTGGCGCTGAAGTTGTCTGTGAATGTGGAGTTTTTGGCATGTGAAACCCGCATGTGGAGCATTGGTTTGTGTGTGATGCTCTACCAGGTTCATTGCCAGATAATGCACTCAAAGGGCATTAAGCATAGAGTGTGAAAAGTGAGTTTCCTTGAGAGCTGCTTGGAAGCCTGATGGTGTGTGAAGTTATTGAGCCAAATGGAGTTGTTCTCCCACAAGAACCACTCGGCTGCTTCTTTTTCAATATGCCCTTCACCAACATGCAGTGTTTCCTTGATTGAATTAGCTCTCACACCAATATTTGCGTCTAGAGCCTTTGCATTGAGGGCTATCTGAAAACGGCTTTGGCGCTGAAGTTGTCTGTGAATGTGGAGTTGGTGGCATGTGAAACCCGCATGTGGAGCATTGGTTTGTGTGTGATGCTCTACCACGTTCATTGCTAGATAATGCACTCAAAGGGCATTAAGCATAGAGTGTGAAAAGTGAGTTTCCTTGAGAGCTGCTTGGAAGCCTGATGGTGTGTGAAGTTAGTGAGCCAAATGGAGTTGTTCTCCCACAAGAATCACTCGGCTGCTTCTTCATCAATATGCCCTTCACCAACATGCAGTGTTTCCTTGATTGAATTAGCTCTCACACCAATATTTGCGTCTAGAGCCTTTGCATTGAGGGCTATCTGAAAATGGCTCTGGCGCTGAAGTTGTCTGTGAATGTGGAGTTGGTGGCATGTGAAACCCGCATGTGGAGCATTGGTTTGTGTGTGATGCTCTACCAGGTTCATTCCTAGATAATGCACTCAAAGGGCATTAAGCATAGAGTGTGAAAAGTGAGTTTCCTTGAGAGCTGCTTGGAAGCCTGATGGTGTGTGAAGTTAGTGAGCCAAATGGAGTTGTTCTCCCACAAGAATCACTCGGCTGCTTCTTCTTCAATATGCCCTTCACCAACATGCAGTGTTTCCTTGATTGAATTAGCTCTCACACCAATATTTGCGTCTAGAGCCTTTGCATTGAGGGCTATCTGAAAACGGCTTTGGCGCTGAAGTTGTCTGTGAATGTGGAGTTGGTGGCATGTGAAACCCGCATGTGGAGCATTGGTTTGTGTGTGATGCTCTACCAGGTTCATTCCTAGATAATGCACTCAACGGGCATTAAGCATAGAGTGTGAAAAGTGAGTTTCCTTGAGAGCTGCTTGGAAGCCTGATGGTGTGTGAAGTTAGTGAGCCCAATGGAGTTGTTCTCCCACAAGAATCACTCGGCTGCTTCTTCATCAATATGCCCTTCACCAACATGCAGTGTTTCCTTGATTGAATTAGCTCTCACACCAATATTTGCGTCTAGAGCCTTTGCATTGAGGGCTATCTGAAAACGGCTTTGGCGCTGAAGTTGTCTGTGAATGTGGAGTTGGTGGCAAGTGAAACCCGCATGTGGAGCATTGGTTTGTGTGCGATGCTCTACCAGGTTCATTGCTAGATAATGCACTCAAAGGGCATTAAGCATAGAGTGTGAAAAGTGAGTTTCCTTGCGAGCTGCTTGGAAGCCTGATGGTGTGTGAAGTTAGTGAGCCAAATGGAGTTGTTCTCCCACAAGAACCACTCGGCTGCTTCTTCTTCAATATGCCCTTCACCAACATGCAGTGTTTCCTTGATTGAATTAGCTCTCACACCAATATTTGCTTCCAGAGCCTGTGCGTTGAGGGCTATCTGAAAAAAGCTCTGGCGGTGAAGTTGTTTGTGAATGTGGAGTTTTTGGCATGTGAAACCCACTTGTGGATCATTGGTTTGTGTGTGATGCTCTACCAGGTTCATTCCTAGATAATGCACTCAAAGGGCATTAAGCATAGAGTGTGAAAAGTGAGTTTCCTTGCGAGCTGCTTGGAAGCCTGATGGTGTGTGAAGTTAGTGAGCCAAATGGAGTTGTTCTCCCACAAGAACCACTCGGCTGCTTCTTCTTCAATATGCCCTTCACCAACATGCAGTGTTTCCTTGATTGAATTAGCTCTCACACCAATATTTGCGTCTAGAGCCTTTGCATTGAGGGCTATCTGAAAACGGCTCTGGCGCTGAAGTTGTCTGTGAATGTGGAGTTGGTGGCATGTGAAACCCGCATGTGGAGCATTGGTTTGTGTGCGATGCTGACCAAGCTTCTTGCAGTCCTAGGCACTCTAAGGGCATTAAGCATAGAGTGTGAAAAATGAGTTTCCTTGAGAGCTGCTTGGAAGCCTGATGGTGTGTGAATTTAGTGAGCCAAATGGAGTTGTTCTGCCACAAGAACCACTCGGCTGCTTCTTCTTCAATATGCCCTTCACCAACATGCAGTGTTTCCTTGATTGAATTAGCTCTCACACCAATATTTGCGTCTAGAGCCTTTGCATTGAGGGCTATCTGAAAACGGCTTTGGCGCTGAAGTTGTCTGTGAATGTGGAGTTGGTGGCATGTGAAACCCGCATGTGGAGCATTGGTTTGTGTGTGATGCTATACCAGGTTCATTCCTAGATAATGCACTCAAAGGGCATTAAGCATAGAGTGTGAAAAGTGAGTTTCCTTGAGAGCTGCTTGGAAGCCTGATGGTGTGTGAAGTTAGTGAGCCAAATGGAGTTGTTCTCCCACAAAAATCACTCGGCTGCTTCTTCATCAATATGCCCTTCACCAACATGCAGTGTTTCCTTGATTGAATTAGCTCTCACACCAATATTTGCGTCTAGAGCCTTTGCATTGAGGGCTATCTGAAAACGGCTTTGGCGCTGAAGTTGTCTGTGAATGTGGAGTTGGTGGCATGTGAAACCCGCATGTGGAGCATTGGTTTGTGTGTGATGCTCTACCAGGTTCATTCCTAGATAATGCACTCAACGGCATTAAGCATAGAGTGTGAAAAGTGAGTTTCCTTGAGAGCTGCTTGGAAGCCTGATGGTGTGTGAAGTTAGTGAGCCCAATGGAGTTGTTCTCCCACAAGAATCACTCGGCTGCTTCTTCATCAATATGCCCTTCACCAACATGCAGTGTTTCCTTGATTGAATTAGCTCTCACACCAATATTTGCGTCTAGAGCCTTTGCATTGAGGGCTATCTGAAAACGGCTTTGGCGCTGAAGTTGTCTGTGAATGTGGAGTTGGTGGCAAGTGAAACCCGCATGTGGAGCATTGGTTTGTGTGTGATGCTCTACCAGGTTCATTGCTAGATAATGCACTCAAAGGGCATTAAGCATAGAGTGTGAAAAGTGAGTTTCCTTGCGAGCTGCTTGGAAGCCTGATGGTGTGTGAAGTTAGTGAGCCAAATGGAGTTGTTCTCCCACAAGAACCACTCGGCTGCTTCTTCTTCAATATGCCCTTCACCAACATGCAGTGTTTCCTTGATTGAATTAGCTCTCACACCAATATTTGCTTCCAGAGCCTGTGCGTTGAGGGCTATCTGAAAAAAGCTCTGGCGGTGAAGTTGTTTGTGAATGTGGAGTTTTTGGCATGTGAAACCCACTTGTGGATCATTGGTTTGTGTGTGATGCTCTACCAGGTTCATTCCTAGATAATGCACTCAAAGGGCATTAAGCATAGAGTGTGAAAAGTGAGTTTCCTTGCGAGCTGCTTGGAAGCCTGATGGTGTGTGAAGTTAGTGAGCCAAATGGAGTTGTTCTCCCACAAGAACCACTCGGCTGCTTCTTCTTCAATATGCCCTTCACCAACATGCAGTGTTTCCTTGATTGAATTAGCTCTCACACCAATATTTGCGTCTAGAGCCTTTGCATTGAGGGCTATCTGAAAACGGCTCTGGCGCTGAAGTTGTCTGTGAATGTGGAGTTGGTGGCATGTGAAACCCGCATGTGGAGCATTGGTTTGTGTGCGATGCTGACCAAGCTTCTTGCAGTCCTAGGCACTCTAAGGGCATTAAGCATAGAGTGTGAAAAATGAGTTTCCTTGAGAGCTGCTTGGAAGCCTGATGGTGTGTGAAGTTAGTGAGCCAAATGGAGTTGTTCTGCCACAAGAACCACTCGGCTGCTTCTTCTTCAATATGCCCTTCACCAACATGCAGTGTTTCCTTGATTGAATTAGCTCTCACACCAATATTTGCGCCTAGAGCCTTTGCATTGAGGGCTATCTGAAAACGGCTTTGGCGCTGAAGTTGTCTGTGAATGTGGAGTTGGTGGCATGTGAAACCCGCATGTGGAGCATTGGTTTGTGTGTGATGCTCTACCAGGTTCATTGCTAGATAATGCACTCAAAGGGCATTAAGCATAGAGTGTGAAAAGTGAGTTTCCTTGAGAGCTGCTTGGAAGCCTGATGGTGTGTGAAGTTAGTGAGCCAAATGGAGTTGTCCTCCCACAAGAACCACTCAGCTGCTTCTTCTTCAATATGCCCTTCACCAACATGCAGTGTTTCCTTGATTGAATTAGCTCTCACACCAATATTTGCGTCTAGGGCCTTTGCATTGAGGGCTATCTGAAAACGGCTCTGGCGCTGAAGTTGTCTGTGAATGTGGAGTTGGTGGCATGTGAAACCCGCATGTGGAGCATTGGTTTGTGTGTGATGCTCTACCAGGTTCATTGCTAGATAATGCACTCAAAGGGCATTAAGCATAGAGTGTGAAAAGTGAGTTTCCTTGAGAGCTGCTTGGAAGCCTGATGGTGTGTGAAGTTAGTGAGTCAAATGGAGTTGTTCTCCCACAAGAATCACTCGGCTGCTTCTTCTTCAATATGCCCTTCACCAACATGCGGTGTTTCCTTGATTGAATTAGCTCTCACACCAATATTTGCGTCTAGAGCCTTTGCATTGAGGGCTATCTGAAAACGGCTTTGGCGCTGAAGTTGTCTGTGACTGTGGAGTTGGTGGCATGTGAAACCCGCATGTGGAGCATTGGTTTGTGTGTGATGCTCTACCAGGTTCATTGCTAGATAATGCACTCAAAGGGCATTAAGCATAGAGTGTGAAAAGTGAGTTTCCTTGAGAGCTGCTTGGAAGCCTGATGGTGTGTGAAGTTAGGGAGCCAAATGGAGTTGTCCTCCCACAAGAACCACTCAGCTGCTTCTTCTTCAATATGCCCTTCACCAACATGCAGTGTTTCCTTGATTGAATTAGCTCTCACACCAATATTTGCGTCTAGAGCCTTTGCATTGAGGCTATCTGAAAACGGCTTTGGCGCTGAAGTTGTCTGTGAATGTGGAGTTGGTGGCATGTGAAACCCGCATGTGGAGCATTGGTTTGTGTGTGATGCTCTACCAGGTTCATTGCTAGATAATGCACTCAAAGGGCATTAAGCATAGAGTGTGAAAAGTGAGTTTCCTTGAGAGCTGCTTGGAAGCCTGATGGTGTGTGAAGTTAGTGAGTCAAATGGAGTTGTTCTCCAAAAAGAACCACTCGGCAGCTTTTTCTTCAATATGCCCTTCACCAACATGCAGTGTTTCCTTGATTGAATTAGCTCTCACACAATATTTGCGTCTAGAGCCTGTGCATTGAGGGCTATCTGAAAAAAGCTCTGGCGCTGAAGTTGTCTGTGAATGTGGAGTTTTTGGCATGTGAAACCCACTTGTGGAGCATTGGTTTGTGTGTGATGCTCTACCAGGTTCATTCCTAGATAATGCTCTCAAAGGGCATTAAGCATAGAGTGTGAAAAGTGAGTTTCCTTGAGAGCTGCTTGGAAGCCTGATGGTGTGTGAAGTTAGTGAACCAAATGGAGTTGTTCTGCAACAAGAAAAACTCGGCTGCTTCTTCTTTAATATGCCCTTCACCAACATGCAGTGTTTCCTTGATTGAATTAGCTCTCACACCAATATTTGCTTCCAGAGCCTGTGCGTTGAGGGCTATCTGAAAAAAGCTCTGGCGGTGAAGTTGTCTGTGAATGTGGAGTTTTGGCATGTGAAACCCATTTGTGGATCATTGGTTTCTGTGTGATGCTCTACCAGGTTCATTCTAGATAATGCACTCAAAGGGCATTAAGCATAGAGTGTGAAAAGTGAGTTTCCTTGCGAGCTGCTTGGAAGCCTGATGGTGTGTGAAGTTAGTGAGCCAAATGGAGTTGTTCTCCCACAAGAATCACTCGGCTGCTTCATCTTCAATATGCCCTTCACCAACATGCAGTGTTTCCTTGATTGAATTAGCTCTCACACCAATATTTGCGTCTAGAGCCTTTGCATTGAGGGCTATCTGAAAACGGCTTTGGCGCTGAAGTTGTCTGTGAATGTGGAGTTGGTGGCATGTGAAACCCGCATGTGGAGCATTGGTTTGTGTGTGATGCTCTACCAGGTTCATTGCTAGATAATGCACTCAAAGGGCATTAAGCATAGAGTGTGAAAAGTGAGTTTCCTTGAGAGCTGCTTGGAAGCCTGATGGTGTGTGAAGTTAATGAGCCAAATGAAGTTGTCCTCCCACAAGAACCACTCAGCTGCTTCTTCTTCAATATGCCCTTCACCAACATGCAGTGTTTCCTTGATTGAATTAGCTCTCACACCAATATTTGCGCCTAGAGCCTTTGCATTGAGGGCTATCTGAAAACTGCTTTGGCGCTGAAGTTGTCTGTGAATGTGGAGTTGGTGGCATGTGAAACCCGCATGTGGAGCATTGGTTTGTGTGTGATGCTCTACCAGGTTCATTGCTAGATAATGCACTCAAAGGGCATTAAGCATAGAGTGTGAAAAGTGAGTTTCCTTGCGAGCTGCTTGGAAGCCTGATGGTGTGTGAAGTTAGTGAGCCAAATGGAGTTGTTCTCCCACAAGAACCACTCGGCTGCTTCTTCTTCAATATGCCCTTCACCAACATGCAGTGTTTCCTTGATTGAATTAGCTCTCACACCAATATTTGCGTCTAGAGCCTTTGCATTGAGGGCTATCTGAAAACGGCTTTGGCGCTGAAGTTGTCTGTGAATGTGGAGTTGGTGGCAAGTGAAACCCACTTGTGGAGCATTGGTTTGTGTGCGATGCTCTACCAGGTTCATTCCTAGATAATGCACTCAAAGGGCATTAAGCATAGAGTGTGAAAAGTGAGTTTCCTTGAGAGCTGCTTGGAAGCCTGATGGTGTGTGAAGTTAGTGAGCCAAATGGAGTTGTTCTCCCCCAAGAATCACTTTGCTGCTTCTTCTTCAATATGCCCCTTCACCAACATGCAGTGTTTCCTTGATGTTGGAGCTTTCAATTGACTGGGATGATACTCTGCTGGCTCTGTCATCAGACCAGAGAGGGTATACCTAAGAAGTCGTTGAACTTGACGGGACAATAAGATGCTGGACTCTATGTTTGGTATACGCTTGCAATGTGGGAAATCTCAACTGAACTTGAGCTGTGGTTATGCAATAAGGTGGAGGAATCCACCATGGTGGGAGGGTTTGGGAAGGGGTGGGGAGAACCCAAGTATCTATGTAACTGTGTCACATAATACAATGTAATTACTGAAGTTAAATAATAAATAATTAAAAAAAAAAGAAAAAAAAGAATTAGCTCTCACACCAATATTTGCGTCTAGAGCCTTTGCATTGAGCCTATCTGAAAACGGCTTTGGCGCTGAAGTTGTCTGTGAATGTGGAGTTGGTGGCATGGGAAACCCGCATGTGGAGCATTGGTTTGTGTGTGATGCTCTACCAGGTTCATTCCTAGATAATGCACTCAAAGGGCATTAAGCATAGAGTTGTGAAAAGTGAGTTTCCTTGAGAGCTGCTTGGAAGCCTGATGGTGTGTGAAGTTAGTGAGCCAAATGAGTTGTTCTCCCACAAGAATCACTCGGCTGCTTCTTCATCAATATGCCCTTCACCAACATGCAGTGTTCCTTGATTGAATTAGCTCTCACACCAATATTTGCGTCTAGAGCCTTTGCATTGAGGGCTATCTGAAAACGGCTTTGGCGCTGAAGTTGTCTGTGAATGTGGAGTTGGTGGCAAGTGAAACCCACTTGTGGAGCATTGGTTTGTGTGTGATGCTCTACCAGGTTCATTGCTAGATAATGCACTCAAAGGGCATTAAGCATAGAGTGTGAAAAGTGAGTTTCCTTGAGAGCTGCTTGGAAGCCTGATGGTGTGTGAAGTTAGTGAGCAAAATGGAGTTGTTCTCCCACAAGAATCACTCGGCTGCTTCTTCTTCAATATGCCCTTCACCAACATGCAGTGTTTCCTTGATTGAATTAGCTCTCACACCAATATTTGCGTCTAGAGCCTTTGCATTGAGGGCTATCTGAAAACGGCTTTGGCGCTGAAGTTGTCTGTGAATGTGGAGTTGGTGGCATGTGAAACCAGCATGTAGAGCATTGGTTTGTGTGTGATGCTCTACCAGGTTCATTCCTAGATAATGCACTCAAAGGGCATTAAGCATAGAGTGTGAAAAGTGAGTTTCCTTGAGAGCTGCTTGGAAGCCTTATGGTGTGAATTTAGAGAGCCAAATGGAGTTGTTCTCCAACAAGAATCACTCGGCTGCTTCTTCTTCAATATGCCCTTCACCAACATGCAGTGTTTCCTTGATTGAATTAGCTCTCACACCAATATTTTCGTCTAGAGCCTTTGCATTGAGGGCTATCTGAAAACGGCTTTGGCGCTGAAGTTGTCTGTGAATGTGGAGTTGGTGGCATGTGAAACCCGCATGTGGAGCATTGGTTTGTGTGTGATGCTCTACCAGGTTCATTCCTAGATAATGCACTCAAAGGGCATTAAGCATAGAGTGTGAAAAGTGAGTTTCCTTGAGAGCTGCTTGGAAGCCTGATGGTGTGTGAAGTTAGTGAGCCAAATGGAGTTTTTCTCCCACAAGAATCACTCGGCTGCTTCTTCTTCATTATGCCCTTCACCAACATGCAGTGTTTCCTTGATTGAATTAGCTCTCACACCAATATTTGCTTCCAGAGCCTGTGCGTTGAGGGCTATCTGAAAAAAGCTCTGGCGGTGAAGTTGTCTGTGAATGTGGAGTTTTTGGCATGTGAAACCCATTTGTGGATCATTGGTTTCTGTGTGATGCTCTACCAGGTTCATTCCTAGATAATGCACTCAAAGGGCATTAAGCATAGAGTGTGAAAAGTGAGTTTCCTTGAGAGCTGCTTGGAAGCCTGATGGTGTGTGAAGTTAGTGAGCCAAATGGAGTTGTTCTCCCACAAGAACCACTCGGCTGCTTCATCTTCAATATGCCCTTCACCAACATGCAGTGTTTCCTTGATTGAATTAGCTCTCACACCAATATTTGCGTCTAGAGCCTTTGCATTGAGGGCTATCTGAAAACGGCTTTGGCGCTGAAGTTGTCTGTGAATGTGGAGTTGGTGGCATGTGAAACCCGCATGTGGAGCATTGGTTTGTGTGTGATGCTCTACCAGGTTCATTCCTAGATAATGCACTCAAAGGGCATTAAGCATAGAGTGTGCAAAAGTGAGTTTCCTTGAGAGCTGCTTGGAAGCCTGATGGTGTGTGAAGTTAGTGAGCCAAATGGAGTTGTTCTCCCACAAGAATCACTCGGCTGCTTCTTCTTCAATATGCCCTTCACCAACATGCAGTGTTTCCTTGATTGAATTAGCTCTCACACCAATATTTGCGCCTAGAGCCTTTGCATTGAGGGCTATCTGAAAACGGCTTTGGCGCTGAAGTTGTCTGTGAATGTGGAGTTGGTGGCAAGTGAAACCCGCATGTGGAGCATTGGTTTGTGTGTGATGCTCTACCAGGTTCATTGCTAGATAATGCACTCAAAGGGCATTAAGCATAGAGTGTGAAAAGTGAGTTTCCTTGAGAGCTGCTTGGAAGCCTGATGGTGTGTGAAGTTAGTGAGCCAAATGGAGTTGTTCTCCCACAAGAACCACTCGGCTGCTTCTTCTTCAATATGCCCTTCACCAACATGCAGTGTTTCCTTGATTGAATTAGCTCTCACACCAATATTTGCGTCTAGAGCCTTTGCATTGAGGGCTATCTGAAAACGGCTTTGGCGCTGAAGTTGTCTGTGAATGTGGAGTTGGTGGCATGTGAAACCCGCATGTGGAGCATTGGTTTGTGTGCGATGCTGACCTAGCTGCTTTCAGTCCTAGGCACTCTAAGGGCATTAAGCATAGAGTGTGAAAAGTGAGTTTCCTTGAGAGCTGCTTGGAAGCCTGATGGTGTGTGAAGTTAGTGAGCCAAATGGAGTTGTTCTTCCACAAGAACCACTCGGCTGCTTCTTCTTCAATATACCCTTCACCAACATGCGGTGTTTCCTTGATTGAATTAGCTCTCACACCAATATTTGCGTCTAGAGCCTTTGCATTGAGGGCTATCTGAAAACGGCTTTGGCGCTGAAGTTGTCTGTGAATGTGGAGTTGGTGGCATGTGAAACCCGCATGTGGAGCATTGGTTTGTGTGATGCTCTACCAGGTTCATTGCTAGATAATGCACTCAAAGGGCATTAAGCATAGAGTGTGAAAAGTGAGTTTCCTTGAGAGCTGCTTGGAAGCCTGATGGTGTGTGAAGTTAGTGAGTCAAATGGAGTTGTTCTCCAAAAAGAACCACTCGGCAGCTTTTTCTTCAATATGCCCTTCACCAACATGCAGTGTTTCCTTGATTGAATTAGCTCTCACACCAATATTTGCGTCTAGAGCCTGTGCATTGAGGGCTATCTGAAAAAAGCTCTGGCGCTGAAGTTGTCTGTGAATGTGGAGTTTTTGGCATGTGAAACCCACTTGTGGAGCATTGGTTTGTGTGTGATGCTCTACCAGGTTCATTCCTAGATAATGCTCTCAAAGGGCATTAAGCATAGAGTGTGAAAAGTGAGTTTCCTTGAGAGCTGCTTGGAAGCCTGATGGTGTGTGAAGTTAGTGAACCAAATGGAGTTGTTCTGCAACAAGAAAAACTCGGCTGCTTCTTCTTTAATATGCCCTTCACCAACATGCAGTGTTTCCTTGATTGAATTAGCTCTCACACCAATATTTGCTTCCAGAGCCTGTGCGTTGAGGGCTATCTGAAAAAAGCTCTGGCGGTGAAGTTGTCTGTGAATGTGGAGTTTTTGGCATGTGAAACCCATTTGTGGATCATTGGTTTCTGTGTGATGCTCTACCAGGTTCATTCCTAGATAATGCACTCAAAGGGCATTAAGCATAGAGTGTGAAAAGTGAGTTTCCTTGAGAGCTGCTTGGAAGCCTGATGGTGTGTGAAGTTAGTGAGCCAAATGGAGTTGTTCTCCCACAAGAACCACTCGGCTGCTTCATCTTCAATATGCCCTTCACCAACATGCAGTGTTTCCTTGATTGAATTAGCTCTCACACCAATATTTGCGTCCAGAGCCTTTGCATTGAGGGCTATCTGAAAACGGCTTTGGCGCTGAAGTTGTCTGTGAATGTGGAGTTGGTGGCATGTGAAACCCGCATGTGGAGCATTGGTTTGTGTGTGATGCTCTACCAGGTTCATTGCTAGATAATGCACTCAAAGGGCATTAAGCATAGAGTGTGAAAAGTGAGTTTCCTTGAGAGCTGCTTGGAAGCCTGATGGTGTGTGAAGTTAATGAGCCAAATGAAGTTGTCCTCCCACAAGAACCACTCAGCTGCTTCTTCTTCAATATGCCCTTCACCAACATGCAGTGTTTCCTTGATTGAATTAGCTCTCACACCAATATTTGCGCCTAGAGCCTTTGCATTGAGGGCTATCTGAAAACGGCTTTGGCGCTGAAGTTGTCTGTGAATGTGGAGTTGGTGGCATGTGAAACCCGCATGTGGAGCATTGGTTTGTGTGTGATGCTCTACCAGGTTCATTGCTAGATAATGCACTCAAAGGGCATTAAGCATAGAGTGTGAAAAGTGAGTTTCCTTGAGAGCTGCTTGGAAGCCTGATGGTGTGTGAAGTTAGTGAGCCAAATGGAGTTGTTCTCCCACAAGAATCACTCGGCTGCTTCTTCTTCAATATGCCCTTCACCAACATGCAGTGTTTCCTTGATTGAATTAGCTCTCACACCAATATTTGCGTCTAGAGCCTGTGCATTGAGGGCTATCTGAAAACGGCTTTGGCGCTGAAGTTGTCTGTGAATGTGGAGTTGGTGGCAAGTGAAACCCACTTGTGGAGCATTGGTTTGTGTGCGATGCTCTACCAGGTTCATTGCTAGATAATGCACTCAAAGGGCATTAAGCATAGAGTGTGAAAAGTGAGTTTCCTTGAGAGCTGCTTGGAAGCCTGATGGTGTGTGAAGTTAGTGAGCAAAATGGAGTTGTTCTCCCCCAAGAATCACTTTGCTGCTTCTTCTTCAATATGCCCTTCACCAACATGCAGTGTTTCCTTGATGTTGGAGCTTTCAATTGACTGGGATGATACTCTGCTGGCTCTGTCATCAGACCAGAGAGGGTATACCTAAGAAGTCGTTGAACTTGACGGGACAATAAGATGCTGGACTCTATGTTTGGTATACGCTTGCAATGGGGAAATCTCAACTGAACTTGAGCTGTGGTTATGCAATAAGGTGGAGGAATCCACCATGGTGGGAGGGTTTGGGGAGGGGTGGGGAGAACCCAAGTATCTATGTAACTGTGTCACATAATACAATGTAATTACTGAAGTTAAATAATAAATAATTAAAAAAAAAAGAAAAAAAAGAATTAGCTCTCACACCAATATTTGCGTCTAGAGCCTTTGCATTGAGCCTATCTGAAAACGGCTTTGGCGCTGAAGTTGTCTGTGAATGTGGAGTTGGTGGCATGGGAAACCCGCATGTGGAGCATTGGTTTGTGTGTGATGCTCTACCAGGTTCATTCCTAGATAATGCACTCAAAGGGCATTAAGCATAGAGTGTGAAAAGTGAGTTTCCTTGAGAGCTGCTTGGAAGCCTGATGGTGTGTGAAGTTAGTGAGCCAAATGAGTTGTTCTCCCACAAGAATCACTCGGCTGCTTCTTCATCAATATGCCCTTCACCAACATGCAGTGTTTCCTTGATTGAATTAGCTCTCACACCAATATTTGCGTCTAGAGCCTTTGCATTGAGGGCTATCTGAAAACGGCTTTGGCGCTGAAGTTGTCTGTGAATGTGGAGTTGGTGGCAAGTGAAACCCACTTGTGGAGCATTGGTTTGTGTGTGATGCTCTACCAGGTTCATTGCTAGATAATGCACTCAAAGGGCATTAAGCATAGAGTGTGAAAAGTGAGTTTCCTTGAGAGCTGCTTGGAAGCCTGATGGTGTGTGAAGTTAGTGAGCAAAATGGAGTTGTTCTCCCACAAGAATCACTCGGCTGCTTCTTCTTCAATATGTCCTTCACCAACATGCAGTGTTTCCTTGATTGAATTAGCTCTCACACCAATATTTGCGTCTAGAGCCTTTGCATTGAGGGCTATCTGAAAACGGCTTTGGCGCTGAAGTTGTCTGTGAATGTGGAGTTGGTGGCATGTGAAACCAGCATGTGGAGCATTGGTTTGTGTGTGATGCTCTACCAGGTTCATTGCTAGATAATGCACTCAAAGGGCATTAAGCATAGAGTGTGAAAAGTGAGTTTCCTTGAGAGCTGCTTGGAAGCCTTATGGTGTGAATTTAGAGAGCCAAATGGAGTTGTTCTCCAACAAGAATCACTCGGCTGCTTCTTCTTCAATATGCCCTTCACCAACATGCAGTGTTTCCTTGATTGAATTAGCTCTCACACCAATATTTTCGTCTAGAGCCTTTGCATTGAGGGCTATCTGAAAACGGCTTTGGCGCTGAAGTTGTCTGTGAATGTGGAGTTGGTGGCATGTGAAACCCGCATGTGGAGCATTGGTTTGTGTGTGATGCTCTACCAGGTTCATTCCTAGATAATGCACTCAAAGGGCATTAAGCATAGAGTGTGAAAAGTGAGTTTCCTTGAGAGCTGCTTGGAAGCCTGATGGTGTGTGAAGTTAGTGAGCCAAATGGAGTTGTTCTCCCCCAAGAATCACTCGGCTGCTTCTTCTTCAATATGCCCTTCACCAACATGCAGTGTTTCCTTGATTGAATTAGCTCTCACACCAATATTTGCGCCTAGAGCCTTTGCATTGAGGGCTATCTGAAAACGGCTTTGGCGCTGAAGTTGTCTGTGAATGTGGAGTTGGTGGCATGTGAAACCCGCATGTGGAGCATTGGTTTGTGTGCGATGCTGACCTAGCTGCTTTCAGTCCTAGGCACTCTAAGGGCATTAAGCATAGAGTGTGAAAAGTGAGTTTCCTTGAGAGCTGCTTGGAAGCCTGATGGTGTGTGAAGTTAGTGAGCCAAATGGAGTTGTTCTTCCACAAGAACCACTCGGCTGCTTCTTCTTCAATATACCCTTCACCAACATGCGGTGTTTCCTTGATTGAATTAGCTCTCACACCAATATTTGCGTCTAGAGCCTTTGCATTGAGGGCTATCTGAAAACGGCTTTGGCGCTGAAGTTGTCTGTGAATGTGGAGTTGGTGGCATGTGAAACCCGCATGTGGAGCATTGGTTTGTGTGATGCTCTACCAGGTTCATTGCTAGATAATGCACTCAAAGGGCATTAAGCATAGAGTGTGAAAAGTGAGTTTCCTTGAGAGCTGCTTGGAAGCCTGATGGTGTGTGAAGTTAGTGAGCCAAATGGAGTTGTGCTCCCACAAGAACCACTCAGCTGCTTCTTCTTCAATATGCCCTTCACCAACATGCAGTGTTTCCTTGATTGAATTAGCTCTCACACCAATATTTGCGTCTAGAGCCTGTGCATTGAGGGCTATCTGAAAAAAGCTCTGGCGCTGAAGTTGTCTGTGAATGTGGAGTTTTTGGCATGTGAAACCCACTTGTGGAGCATTGGTTTGTGTGTGATGCTCTACCAGGTTCATTCCTAGATAATGCACTCAAAGGGCATTAAGCATAGAGTGTGAAAAGTGAGTTTCCTTGAGAGCTGCTTGGAAGCCTGATGGTGTGTGAAGTTAGTGAACCAAATGGAGTTGTTCTCCAACAAGAAAAACTCGGCTGCTTCTTCTTTAATATGCCCTTCACCAACATGCAGTGTTTCCTTGATTGAATTAGCTCTCACACCAATATTTGCTTCCAGAGCCTGTGCGTTGAGGGCTATCTGAAAAAAGCTCTGGCGGTGAAGTTGTCTGTGAATGTGGAGTTTTTGGCATGTGAAACCCACTTGTGGATCATTGGTTTGTGTGTGATGCTCTACCAGGTTCATTCCTAGATAATGCACTCAAAGGGCATTAAGCATAGAGTGTGAAAAGTGAGTTTCCTTGAGAGCTGCTTGGAAGCCTGATGGTGTGTGAAGTTAGTGAGCCAAATGGAGTTGTTCTCCCACAAGAACCACTCGGCTGCTTCTTCTTCAATATGCCCTTCACCAACATGCAGTGTTTCCTTGATTGAATTAGCTCTCACACCAATATTTGCGTCTAGAGCCTTTGCATTGAGGGCTATCTGAAAACGGCTCTGGCGCTGAAGTTGTCTGTGAATGTGGAGTTGGTGGCATGGGAAACCCGCATGTGGAGCATTGGTTTGTGTGCGTTGCTCTACCAGGTTCATTCCTAGATAATACACTCAAAGGGCATTAAGCATAGAGTGTGAAAAGTGAGTTTCCTTGAGAGCTGCTTGGAAGTGTGGTGGTGTATGAAGTTAGTGAGCCAAATGGAGTCGTTCTCCCACAAGAATCACTCGGCTGCTTCTTCTTCAATATGCCCTTCACCAACATGCAGTGTTTCCTTGATTGAATTAGCTCTCACACCAATATTTGCGTCTAGAGCCTTTGCATTGAGGGCTATCTGAAAAAGGCTCTGGCGCTGAAGTTGTCTGTGAATGTGGAGTTGGTGGCATGTGAAACCCGCATGTGGAGCATTGGTTTGTGTGTGATGCTCTACCAGGTTCATTGCTAGATAATGCACTCAAAGGGCATTAAGCATAGAGTGTGAAAAGTGAGTTTCCTTGAGAGCTGCTTGGAAGCCTGATGGTGTGTGAAGTTAGTGAGCCAAATGGAGTTGTTCTCCCACAAGAACCACTCGGCTGCTTCTTCTTCAATATGCCCTTCACCAACATGCAGTGTTTCCTTGATTGAATTAGCTCTCACACCAATATTTGCTTCCAGAGCCTGTGCGTTGAGGGCTATCTGAAAAAAGCTCTGGCGGTGAAGTTGTCTGTGAATGTGGAGTTTTTGGCATGTGAAACCCACTTGTGGATCATTGGTTTGTGTGTGATGCTCTACCAGGTTCATTCCTAGATAATGCACTCAAAGGGCATTAAGCATAGAGTGTGAAAAGTGAGTTTCCTTGAGAGCTGCTTGGAAGCCTGATGGTGTGTGAAGTTAGTGAGCCAAATGGAGTTGTTCTCCCACAAGAACCACTCGGCTGCTTCTTCTTCAATATGCCCTTCACCAACATGCAGTGTTTCCTTGATTGAATTAGCTCTCACACCAATATTTGCGTCTAGAGCCTTTGCATTGAGGGCTATCTGAAAACGGCTCTGGCGCTGAAGTTGTCTGTGAATGTGGAGTTGGTGGCATGTGAAACCCGCATGTGGAGCATTGGTTTGGGTGCGTTGCTCTACCAGGTTCATTCCTAGATAATACACTCAAAGGGCATTAAGCATAGAGTGTGAAAAGTGAGTTTCCTTGAGAGCTGCTTGGAAGTGTGGTGGTGTATGAAGTTAGTGAGCCAAATGGAGTCGTTCTCCCACAAGAATCACTCAGCTGCTTCTTCTTCAATATGCCCTTCACCAACATGCAGTGTTTCCTTGATTGAATTAGCTCTCACACCAATATTTGCGCCTAGAGCCTTTGCATTGAGGGCTATCTGAAAACGGCTTTGGCGCTGAAGTTGTCTGTGAATGTGGAGTTGGTGGCAAGTGAAACCCGCATGTGGAGCATTGGTTTGTGTGTGATGCTCTACCAGGTTCATTGCTAGATAATGCACTCAAAGGGCATTAAGCATAGAGTGTGAAAAGTGAGTTTCCTTGCGAGCTGCTTGGAAGCCTGATGGTGTGTGAAGTTAGTGAGCCAAATGGAGTTGTTCTCCCACAAGAACCACTCGGCTGCTTCTTCTTCAATATGCCCTTCACCAACATGCAGTGTTTCCTTGATTGAATTAGCTCTCACACCAATATTTGCGTCTAGAGCCTTTGCATTGAGGGCTATCTGAAAACGGCTTTGGCGCTGAAGTTGTCTGTGAATGTGGAGTTGGTGGCATGTGAAACCCGCATGTGGAGCATTGGTTTGTGTGCGATGCTGACCTAGCTGCTTTCAGTCCTAGGCACTCTAAGGGCATTAAGCATAGAGTGTGAAAAGTGAGTTTCCTTGAGAGCTGCTTGGAAGCCTGATGGTGTGTGAAGTTAGTGAGCCAAATGGAGTTGTTCTTCCACAAGAACCACTCGGCTGCTTCTTCTTCAATATACCCTTCACCAACATGCGGTGTTTCCTTGATTGAATTAGCTCTCACACCAATATTTGCGTCTAGAGCCTTTGCATTGAGGGCTATCTGGAAACGGCTTTGGCGCTGAAGTTGTCTGTGAATGTGGAGTTGGTGGCATGTGAAACCCGCATGTGGAGCATTGGTTTGTGTGATGCTCTACCAGGTTCATTGCTAGATAATGCACTCAAAGGGCATTAAGCATAGAGTGTGAAAAGTGAGTTTCCTTGAGAGCTGCTTGGAAGCCTGATGGTGTGTGAAGTTAGTGAGCCAAATGGAGTTGTCCTCCCACAAGAACCACTCAGCTGCTTCTTCTTCAATATGCCCTTCACCAACATGCAGTGTTTCCTTGATTGAATTAGCTCTCACACCAATATTTGCGTCTAGAGCCTGTGCATTGAGGGCTATCTGAAAAAAGCTCTGGCGCTGAAGTTGTCTGTGAATGTGGAGTTTTTGGCATGTGAAACCCACTTGTGGAGCATTGGTTTGTGTGTGATGCTCTACCAGGTTCATTCCTAGATAATGCACTCAAAGGGCATTAAGCATAGAGTGTGAAAAGTGAGTTTCCTTGAGAGCTGCTTGGAAGCCTGATGGTGTGTGAAGTTAGTGAACCAAATGGAGTTGTTCTCCAACAAGAAAAACTCGGCTGCTTCTTCTTTAATATGCCCTTCACCAACATGCAGTGTTTCCTTGATTGAATTAGCTCTCACACCAATATTTGCTTCCAGAGCCTGTGCGTTGAGGGCTATCTGAAAAAAGCTCTGGCGGTGAAGTTGTCTGTGAATGTGGAGTTTTTGGCATGTGAAACCCACTTGTGGATCATTGGTTTGTGTGTGATGCTCTACCAGGTTCATTCCTAGATAATGCACTCAAAGGGCATTAAGCATAGAGTGTGAAAAGTGAGTTTCCTTGAGAGCTGCTTGGAAGCCTGATGGTGTGTGAAGTTAGTGAGCCAAATGGAGTTGTTCTCCCACAAGAACCACTCGGCTGCTTCTTCTTCAATATGCCCTTCACCAACATGCAGTGTTTCCTTGATTGAATTAGCTCTCACACCAATATTTGCGTCTAGAGCCTTTGCATTGAGGGCTATCTGAAAACGGCTCTGGCGCTGAAGTTGTCTGTGAATGTGGAGTTGGTGGCATGGGAAACCCGCATGTGGAGCATTGGTTTGTGTGCGTTGCTCTACCAGGTTCATTCCTAGATAATACACTCAAAGGGCATTAAGCATAGAGTGTGAAAAGTGAGTTTCCTTGAGAGCTGCTTGGAAGTGTGGTGGTGTATGAAGTTAGTGAGCCAAATGGAGTCGTTCTCCCACAAGAATCACTCGGCTGCTTCTTCTTCAATATGCCCTTCACCAACATGCAGTGTTTCCTTGATTGAATTAGCTCTCACACCAATATTTGCGTCTAGAGCCTTTGCATTGAGGGCTATCTGAAAAAGGCTCTGGCGCTGAAGTTGTCTGTGAATGTGGAGTTGGTGGCATGTGAAACCCGCATGTGGAGCATTGGTTTGTGTGTGATGCTCTACCAGGTTCATTGCTAGATAATGCACTCAAAGGGCATTAAGCATAGAGTGTGAAAAGTGAGTTTCCTTGAGAGCTGCTTGGAAGCCTGATGGTGTGTGAAGTTAGTGAGCCAAATGGAGTTGTTCTCCCACAAGAACCACTCGGCTGCTTCTTCTTCAATATGCCCTTCACCAACATGCAGTGTTTCCTTGATTGAATTAGCTCTCACACCAATATTTGCTTCCAGAGCCTGTGCGTTGAGGGCTATCTGAAAAAAGCTCTGGCGGTGAAGTTGTCTGTGAATGTGGAGTTTTTGGCATGTGAAACCCACTTGTGGATCATTGGTTTGTGTGTGATGCTCTACCAGGTTCATTCCTAGATAATGCACTCAAAGGGCATTAAGCATAGAGTGTGAAAAGTGAGTTTCCTTGAGAGCTGCTTGGAAGCCTGATGGTGTGTGAAGTTAGTGAGCCAAATGGAGTTGTTCTCCCACAAGAACCACTCGGCTGCTTCTTCTTCAATATGCCCTTCACCAACATGCAGTGTTTCCTTGATTGAATTAGCTCTCACACCAATATTTGCGTCTAGAGCCTTTGCATTGAGGGCTATCTGAAAACGGCTCTGGCGCTGAAGTTGTCTGTGAATGTGGAGTTGGTGGCATGTGAAACCCGCATGTGGAGCATTGGTTTGTGTGCGTTGCTCTACCAGGTTCATTCCTAGATAATACACTCAAAGGGCATTAAGCATAGAGTGTGAAAAGTGAGTTTCCTTGAGAGCTGCTTGGAAGTGTGGTGGTGTATGAAGTTAGTGAGCCAAATGGAGTCGTTCTCCCACAAGAATCACTCAGCTGCTTCTTCTTCAATATGCCCTTCACCAACATGCAGTGTTTCCTTGATTGAATTAGCTCTCACACCAATATTTGCGTCTAGAGCCTTTGCATTGAGGGCTATCTGAAAAAGGCTCTGGCGCTGAAGTTGTCTGTGAATGTGGAGTTGGTGGCATGTGAAACCCGCATGTGGAGCATTGGTTTGTGTGTGATGCTCTACCAGGTTCATTGCTAGATAATGCACTCAAAGGGCATTAAGCATAGAGTGTGAAAAGTGAGTTTCCTTGAGAGCTGCTTGGAAGCCTGATGGTGTGTGAAGTTAGTGAGCCAAATGGAGTTGTTCTCCCACAAGAACCACTCGGCTGCTTCTTCTTCAATATGCCCTTCACCAACATGCAGTGTTTCCTTGATTGAATTAGCTCTCACACCAATATTTGCGTCTAGAGCCTTTGCATTGAGGGCTATCTGAAAACGGCTTTGGCGCTGAAGTTGTCTGTGAATGTGGAGTTGGTGGCATGTGAAACCCGCATGTGGAGCATTGGTTTGTGTGTGATGCTCTACCAGGTTCATTCCTAGATAATGCACTCAAAGGGCATTAAGCATAGAGTGTGAAAAGTGAGTTTCCTTGAGAGCTGCTTGGAAGCCTGATGGTGTGTGAAGTTAGTGAGCCAAATGGAGTTGTTCTCCCCCAAGAATCACTCGGCTGCTTCTTCTTCAATATGCCCTTCACCAACATGCAGTGTTTCCTTGATTGAATTAGCTCTCACACCAATATTTGCGTCTAGAGCCTTTGCATTGAGGGCTATCTGAAAACGGCTTTGGCGCTGAAGTTGTCTGTGAATGTGGAGTTGGTGGCAAGTGAAACCCACTTGTGGAGCATTGGTTTGTGTGCGATGCTCTACCAGGTTCATTCCTAGATAATGCACTCAAAGGGCATTAAGCATAGAGTGTGAAAAGTGAGTTTCCTTGAGAGCTGCTTGGAAGCCTGATGGTGTGTGAAGTTAGTGAGCCAAATGGAGTTGTTCTCCCACAAGAACCACTCGGCTGCTTCTACTTCAATATGCCCTTCACCAACATGCAGTGTTTCCTTGATTGAATTAGCTCTCACACCAATATTTGCGTCTAGAGCCTTTGCATTGAGGGCTATCTGAAAACGGCTCTGGCGCTGAAGTTGTCTGTGAATGTGGAGTTGGTGGCATGGGAAACCCGCATGTGGAGCATTGGTTTGTGTGCGTTGCTCTACCAGGTTCATTCCTAGATAATACACTCAAAGGGCATTAAGCATAGAGTGTGAAAAGTGAGTTTCCTTGAGAGCTGCTTGGAAGTGTGGTGGTGTATGAAGTTAGTGAGCCAAATGGAGTTGTTCTCCCACAAGAACCACTCGGCTGCTTCTTCAATATGCCCTTCACCAACATGCAGTGTTTCCTTGATTGAATTAGCTCTCACACCAATATTTGCGCCTAGAGCCTTTGCATTGAGGGCTATCTGAAAAAGGCTCTGGCGCTGAAGTTGTAGGTGAATGTGGAGTTGGTGGCATGTGAAACCCGCATGTGGAGCATTGGTTTGTGTGTGATGCTCTACCAGGTTCATTGCTAGATAATGCACTCATAGGGCATTAAGCATAGAGTGTGAAAAGTGAGTTTCCTTGCGAGCTGCTTGGAAGCCTGATGGTGTGTGAAGTTAGTGAGCCAAATGGAGTTGTTCTCCCACAAGAACCACTCGGCTGCTTCTTCTTCAATATGCCCTTCACCAACATGCAGTGTTTCCTTGATTGAATTAGCTCTCACACCAATATTTGCGTCTAGAGCCTTTGCATTGAGGGCTATCTGAAAACGGCTTTGGCGCTGAAGTTGTCTGTGAATGTGGAGTTGGTGGCATTTGAAACCCGCATGTGGAGCATTGGTTTGTGTGCGATGCTGACCAAGCTTCTTGCAGTCCTAGGCACTCTAAGGGCATTAAGCATAGAGTGTGAAAAGTGAGTTTCCTTGAGAGCTGCTTGGAAGCCTGATGGTGTGTGAAGTTAGTGAGCCAAATGGAGTTGTTCTCCCCCAAGAATCACTTTGCTGCTTCTTCTTCAATATGCCCTTCACCAACATGCAGTGTTTCCTTGATGTTGGAGCTTTCAATTGGCTGGGATGATACTCTGCTGGCTCTGTCATCAGACCAGAGAGGGTATACCTAAGAAGCCGTTGAACTTGAAGGGACAATAAGATGCTGGACTCTATGTTTGGTATACGCTTGCAATGGGGAAATCTCAACTGAACTTGAGCTGTGGTTTTGCAATAAGGTGGAGGAATCCACCATGGTGGGAGGGTTTGGGGAGGGGTGGGGAGAACCCAAGTATCTATGTAACTGTGTCACATAATACAATGTAATTACTGAAGTTAAATAATAAATAATTAAAAAAAAAAAGAAAAAAAAGAATTAGCTCTCACACCAATATTTGCGTCTAGAGCCTTTGCATTGAGGGCTATCTGAAAACGGCTTTGGCGCTGAAGTTGTCTGTGAATGTGGAGTTTTTGGCATGTGAAACCCGCATGTGGAGCATTGGTTTGTGTGCGATGCTCTACCGGGTTCATTCCTAGATAATGCACTCAAAGGGCATTAAGCATAGAGTGTGAAAAGTGAGTTTCCTTGAGAGCTGCTTGGAAGCCTGATGGTGTGTGATGTTAGTGAGCCAAATGGAGTTGTTCTCCCACAAGAACCACTCGGCTGCTTCTTCATCAATATGCCCTTCACCAACATGCAGTGTTTCCTTGATTGAATTAGCTCTCACACCAATATTTGCGTCTAGAGCCTTTGCATTGAGGGCTATCTGAAAACGGCTTTGGCGCTGAAGTTGTCTGTGAATGTGGAGTTGGTGGCATGTGAAACCCGCATGTGGAGCATTGGTTTGTGTGTGATGCTCTACCAGGTTCATTCCTAGATAATGCACTCAAAGGGCATTAAGTATAGAGTGTGAAAAGTGAGTTTCCTTGAGAGCTGCTTGGAAACCTAATGGTGTGTGAAGTTAGTGAGCCAAATGGAGTTGTCCTCCCACAAGAACCACTCAGCTGCTTCTTCTTCAATATGCCCTTCACCAACATGCAGTGTTTCCTTGATTGAATTAGCTCTCACACCAATATTTGCGTCTAGAGCCTTTGCATTGAGGGCTATCTGAAAGCGGCTCTGGCGCTGAAGTTGTCTGTGAATGTGGAGTTGGTGGCATGTGAAACCAGCATGTGGAGGATTGGTTTGTGTGTGATGCTCTACCAGGTTCATTCCTAGATAATGCACTCAAAGGGCATTAAGCATAGAGTGTGAAAAGTGAGTTTCCTTGAGAGCTGCTTGGAAGCCTGATGGTGTGTGAAGTTAGTGAGCCAAATGGAGTTGTTCTCCCCCAAGAATAACTCGGCTGCTTCTTCTTCAATATGCCCTTCACCAACATGCAGTGTTTCCTTGATTGAATTAGCTCTCACACCAATATTTGCGTCTAGAGCCTTTGCATTGAGGGCTATCTGAAAACGGCTTTGGCGCTGAAGTTGTCTGTGAATGTGGAGTTGGTGGCATGTGAAACCCGCATGTGGAGCATTGGTTTGTGTGCGATGCTGACGAAGCTTCTTGCAGTCCTAGGCACTCTAAGGGCATTAAGCATAGAGTGTGAAAAGTGAGTTTCCTTGAGAGCTGCTTGGAAGCCTGATGGTGTGTGAAGTTAGTGAGCCAAATGGAGTTGTCCTCCCACAAGAACCACTCAGCTGCTTCTTCTTCAATATGCCCTTCACCAACATGCAGTGTTTCCTTGATTGAATTAGCTCTCACACCAATATTTGCGTCTAGAGCCTTTGCATTGAGGGCTATCTGAAAAAGGCTCTGGCGCTGAAGTTGTCTGTGAATGTGGAGTTGGTGGCATGTGAAACCCGCATGTGGAGCATTGGTTTGTGTGTGATGCTCTACCAGGTTCATTGCTAGATAATGCACTCAAAGGGCATTAAGCATAGAGTGTGAAAAGTGAGTTTCCTTGAGAGCTGCTTGGAAGCCTGATGGTGTGTGAAGTTAGTGAGCCAAATGGAGTTGTTCTCCCACAAGAACCACTCGGCTGCTTCTTCTTCAATATGCCCTTCACCAACATGCAGTGTTTCCTTGATTGAATTAGCTCTCACACCAATATTTGCGTCTAGAGCCTTTGCATTGAGGGCTATCTGAAAACGGCTTTGGCGCTGAAGTTGTCTGTGAATGTGGAGTTGGTGGCATGTGAAACCCGCATGTGGAGCATTGGTTTGTGTGCGATGCTGACCAAGCTTCTTGCAGTCCTAGGCACTCTAAGGGCATTAAGCATAGAGTGTGAAAAGTGAGTTTCCTTGAGAGCTGCTTGGAAGCCTGATGGTGTGTGAAGTTAGTGAGCCAAATGGAGTTGTTCTCCCACAAGAACCACTCGGCTGCTTCTTCTTCAATATGCCCTTCACCAACATGCAGTGTTTCCTTGATTGAATTAGCTCTCACACCAATATTTGCGTCTAGAGCCTTTGCATTGAGGGCTATCTGAAAACGGCTTTGGCGCTGAAGTTGTCTGTGAATGTGGAGTTGGTGGCATGTGAAACCCGCATGTGGAGCATTGGTTTGTGTGTGATGCTCTACCAGGTTCATTCCTAGATAATGCACTCAAAGGGCATTAAGTATAGAGTGTGAAAAGTGAGTTTCCTTGAGAGCTGCTTGGAAACCTAATGGTGTGTGAAGTTAGTGAGCCAAATGGAGTTGTCCTCCCACAAGAACCACTCAGCTGCTTCTTCTTCAATATGCCCTTCACCAACATGCAGTGTTTCCTTGATTGAATTAGCTCTCACACCAATATTTGCGTCTAGAGCCTTTGCATTGAGGGCTATCTGAAAGCGGCTCTGGCGCTGAAGTTGTCTGTGAATGTGGAGTTGGTGGCATGTGAAACCAGCATGTGGAGGATTGGTTTGTGTGTGATGCTCTACCAGGTTCATTCCTAGATAATGCACTCAAAGGGCATTAAGCATAGAGTGTGAAAAGTGAGTTTCCTTGAGAGCTGCTTGGAAGCCTGATGGTGTGTGAAGTTAGTGAGCCAAATGGAGTTGTTCTCCCCCAAGAATCACTCGGCTGCTTCTTCTTCAATATGCCCTTCACCAACATGCAGTGTTTCCTTGATTGAATTAGCTCTCACACCAATATTTGCGTCTAGAGCCTTTGCATTGAGGGCTATCTGAAAACGGCTTTGGCGCTGAAGTTGTCTGTGAATGTGGAGTTGGTGGCATGTGAAACCCGCATGTGGAGCATTGGTTTGTGTGTGATGCTCTACCAGGTTCATTCCTAGATAATGCACTCAAAGGGCATTAAGCATAGAGTGTGAAAAGTGAGTTTCCTTGAGAGCTGCTTGGAAGCCTGATGGTGTGTGAAGTTAGTGAGCCAAATGGAGTTGTTCTCCCACAAGAACCACTCGGCTGCTTCTTCTTCAATATGCCCTTCACCAACATGCAGTGTTTCCTTGATTGAATTAGCTCTCACACCAATATTTGCGTCTAGAGCCTTTGCATTGAGGGCTATCTGAAAACGGCTTTGGCGCTGAAGTTGTCTGTGAATGTGGAGTTGGTGGCATGTGAAACCCGCATGTGGAGCATTGGTTTGTGTGCGATGCTGACGAAGCTTCTTGCAGTCCTAGGCACTCTAAGGGCATTAAGCATAGAGTGTGAAAAGTGAGTTTCCTTGAGAGCTGCTTGGAAGCCTGATGGTGTGTGAAGTTAGTGAGCCAAATGGAGTTGTTCTCCCACAAGAACCACTCGGCTGCTTCTTCTTCAATATGCCCTTCACCAACATGCAGTGTTTCCTTGATTGAATTAGCTCTCACACCAATATTTGCGTGTAGAGCCTTTGCATTGAGGGCTATCTGAAAACGGCTTTGGCGCTGAAGTTGTCTGTGAATGTGGAGTTGGTGGCATGTGAAACCCACATGTGGAGCATTGGTTTGTGTGTGATGCTCTACCAGGTTCATTGCTAGATAATGCACTCAAAGGGCATTAAGCATAGAGTGTGAAAAGTGAGTTTCCTTGAGAGCTGCTTGGAAGCCTGATGGTGTGTGAAGTTAGTGAGCCAAATGGAGTTGTCCTCCCACAAGAACCACTCAGCTGCTTCTTCTTCAATATGCCCTTCACCAACATGCAGTGTTTCCTTGATTGAATTAGCTCTCACACCAATATTTGCGTCTAGAGCCTTTGCATTGAGGGCTATCTGAAAACGGCTCTGGCGCTGAAGTTGTCTGTGAATGTGGAGTTGGTGGCATGTGAAACCCGCATGTGGAGCATTGGTTTGTGTGTGATGCTCTACCAGGTTCATTGCTAGATAATGCACTCAAAGGGCATTAAGCATAGAGTGTGAAAAGTGAGTTTCCTTGAGAGCTGCTTGGAAGCCTGATGGTGTGTGAAGTTAGTGAGCCAAATGGAGTTGTTCTCCCACAAGAACCACTCGGCTGCTTCTTCTTCAATATGCCCTTCACCAACATGCAGTGTTTCCTTGATTGAATTAGCTCTCACACCAATATTTGCGTCTAGAGCCTTTGCATTGAGGGCTATCTGAAAACGGCTTTGGCGCTGAAGTTGTCTGTGAATGTGAAGTTGGTGGCAAGTGAAACCCACTTGTGGAGCATTGGTTTGTGTGCGATGCTCTACCAGGTTCATTCCTAGATAATGCACTCAAAGGGCATTAAGCATAGAGTGTGAAAAGTGAGTTTCCTTGAGAGCTGCTTGGAAGCCTGATGGTGTGTGAAGTTAGTGAGCAAAATGGAGTTGTTCTCCCCCAAGAATCACTTTGCTGCTTCTTCTTCAATATGCCCTTCACCAACATGCAGTGTTTCCTTGATGTTGGAGCTTTCAATTGACTGGGATGATACTCTGCTGGCTCTGTCATCAGACCAGAGAGGGTATACCTAAGAAGCCGTTGAACTTGACGGGACAATAAGATGCTGGACTCTATGTTTGGTATACGCTTGCAATGGGGAAATCTCAACTGAACTTGAGCTGTGGTTATGCAATAAGGTGGAGGAATCCACCATGGTGGGAGGGTTTGGGGAGGGGTGGGGAGAACCCAAGTATCTATGTAACTGTGTCACATAATACAATGTAATTACTGAAGTTAAATAATAAATAATTAAAAAAAAAAGAAAAAAAAGAATTAGCTCTCACACCAATATTTGCGTCTAGAGCCTTTGCATTGAGCCTATCTGAAAACGGCTTTGGCGCTGAAGTTGTCTGTGAATGTGGAGTTTTTGGCATGTGAAACCCGCATGTGGAGCATTGGTTTGTGTGTGATGCTCTACCAGGTTCATTGCCAGATAATGCACTCAAAGGGCATTAAGCATAGAGTGTGAAAAGTGAGTTTCCTTGAGAGCTGCTTGGAAGCCTGATGGTGTGTGAAGTTATTGAGCCAATTGGAGTTGTTCTCCCACAAGAACCACTCGGCTGCTTCTTTTTCAATATGCCCTTCACCAACATGCAGTGTTTCCTTGATTGAATTAGCTCTCACACCAATATTTGCGTCTAGAGCCTTTGCATTGAGGGCTATCTGAAAACGGCTTTGGCACTGAAGTTGTCTGTGAATGTGGAGTTGGTGGCATGTGAAACCCGCATGTGGAGCATTGGTTTGTGTGTGATGCTCTACCAGGTTCATTGCTAGATAATGCACTCAAAGGGCATTAAGCATTGAGTGTGAAAAGTGAGTTTCCTTGAGAGCTGCTTGGAAGCCTGATGGTGTGTGAAGTTAGTGAGCAAAATGGAGTTGTTCTCCCATTAGAATCACTCGGCTGCTTCTTCTTCAATATGCCCTTCACCAACATGCAGTGTTTCCTTGATTGAATTAGCTCTCACACCAATATTTGCGTCTAGAGCCTTTGCATTGAGGGCTATCTGAAAACAGCTTTGGCGCTGAAGTTGTCTGTGAATGTGGAGTTGGTGGCATGTGAAACCAGCATGTGGAGCATTGGTTTGTGTGTGATGCTCTACCAGGTTCATTCCTAGATAATGCACTCAAAGGGCATTAAGCATAGAGTGTGAAAAGTGAGTTTCCTTGAGAGCTGCTTGGAAGCCTGATGGTGTGAATTTAGAGAGCCAAATGGAGTTGTTCTCCCCCAAGAATCACTCGGCTGCTTCTTCTTCAATATGCCCTTCACCAACATGCAGTGTTTCCTTGATTGAATTAGCTCTCACACCAATATTTGCGTCTAGAGCCTTTGCATTGAGGGCTATCTGAAAACGGCTTTGGCGCTGAAGTTGTCTGTGAATGTGGAGTTGGTGG
Organism: Ochotona princeps; assembly: GCF_030435755.1. Taxonomy (NCBI): domain Eukaryota; kingdom Metazoa; phylum Chordata; class Mammalia; order Lagomorpha; family Ochotonidae; genus Ochotona; species Ochotona princeps. The sequence goes on along the minus strand of NW_026696639.1, from coordinate 150,268 downwards.
CATGTGAAACCCGCATGTGGAGCATTGGTTTGTGTGTGATGCTCTACCAGGTTCATTCCTAGATAATGCACTCAAAGGGCATTAAGCATAGAGTGTGAAAAGTGAGTTTCCTTGAGAGCTGCTTGGAAGCCTGATGGTGTGTGAAGTTAGTGAGCCAAATGGAGTTGTTCTCCCACAAGAACCACTCGGCTGCTTCTTCTTCAATATGCCCTTCACCAACATGCAGTGTTTCCTTGATTGAATTAGCTCTCACACCAATATTTGTGTCTAGAGCCTCTGCTTTGAGGGCTATCTGAAAACGGCTTTGGCCCCGAAGTTGTCTGTGAATGTGGAGTTGGTGGCATGTGAAACCCGCATGTGGAGCATTGGTTTGTGTGTGATGCTCTACCAGGTTCATTCCTAGATAATGCACTCAAAGGGCATTAAGCATAGAGTGTGAAAAGTGAGTTTCCTTGAGAGCTGCTTGGAAGCCTGATGGTGTGTGAAGTTAGTGAGCAAAATGGAGTTGTTCTCCCACAAGAATCACTCGGCTGCTTCTTCATCAATATGCCCTTCACCAACATGCAGTGTTTCCTTGATTGAATTAGCTCTCACACCAATATTTGCGTCTAGAGCCTTTGCATTGAGGGCTATCTGAAAACGGCTTTGGCGCTGAAGTTGTCTGTGAATGTGGAGTTGGTGGCAAGTGAAACCCGCATGTGGAGCATTGGTTTGTGTGTGATGCTCTACCAGGTTCATTCCTAGATAATGCACTCAAAGGGCATTAAGTATAGAGTGTGAAAAGTGAGTTTCCTTGAGAGCTGCTTGGAAACCTGATGGTGTGTGAAGTTAGTGAGCCAAATGGAGTTGTCCTCCCACAAGAACCACTCAGCTGCTTCTTCTTCAATATGCCTTTAACCAACATGCAGTGTTTCCTTGATTGAATTAGCTCTCACACCAATATTTGCGTCTAGAGCCTTTGCATTGAGGGCTATCTGAAAGCGGCTCTGGCGCTGAAGTTGTCTGTGAATGTGGAGTTGGTGGCATGTGAAACCCGCATGTGGAGCATTGGTTTGTGTGTGATGCTCTACCAGGTTCATTCCTAGATAATGCACTCAAAGGGCATTAAGCATAGAGTGTGAAAAGTGAGTTTCCTTGAGAGCTGCTTGGAAGCCTGATGGTGTGTGAAGTTAGTGAGCCAAATGGAGTTGTTCTCCCACAAGAATCACTCGGCTGCTTCTTCTTCAATATGCCCTTCACCAACATGCAGTGTTTCCTTGATTGAATTAGCTCTCACACCAATATTTGCGTCTAGAGCCTTTGCATTGAGGGCTATCTTAAAACGGCTTTGGCGCTGAAGTTGTCTGTGAATGTGGAGTTGGTGGCAAGTGAAACCCACTTGTGGAGCATTGGTTTGTGTGCGATGCTCTACCAGGTTCATTCCTAGATAATGCACTCAAAGGGCATTAAGCATAGAGTGTGAAAAGTGAGTTTCCTTGAGAGCTGCTTGGAAGCCTGATGGTGTGTGAAGTTAGTGAGCCAAATGGAGTTGTTCTCCCACAAGAACCACTCGGCTGCTTCTTCTTCAATATGCCCTTCACCAACATGCAGTGTTTCCTTGATTGAATTAGCTCTCACACCAATATTTGCGTCTAGAGCCTTTGCATTGAGGGCTATCGGAAAAGGGCTCTGGCGCTGAAGTTGTCTGTGAATGTGGAGTTGGTGGCAAGTGAAACCCACTTGTGGAGCATTGGTTTGTGTGCGTTGCTCTACCAGGTTCATTCCTAGATAATACACTCAAAGGGCATTAAGCATAGAGTGTGAAAAGTGAGTTTCCTTGAGAGCTGCTTGGAAGTGTGGTGGTGTATGAAGTTAGTGAGCCAAATGGAGTTGTTCTCCCACAAGAACCACTCGGCTGCTTCTTCAATATGCCCTTCACCAACATGCAGTGTTTCCTTGATTGAATTAGCTCTCACACCAATATTTGCGCCTAGAGCCTTTGCATTGAGGGCTATCTGAAAAAGGCTCTGGCGCTGAAGTTGTCTGTGAATGTGGAGTTGGTGGCATGTGAAACCCGCATGTGGAGCATTGGTTTGTGTGTGATGCTCTACCAGGTTCATTGCTAGATAATGCACTCATAGGGCATTAAGCATAGAGTGTGAAAAGTGAGTTTCCTTGAGAGCTGCTTGGAAGCCTGATGGTGTGTGAAGTTAGTGAGCCAAATGGAGTTGTTCTCCCACAAGAACCACTCGGCTGCTTCTTCTTCAATATGCCCTTCACCAACATGCAGTGTTTCCTTGATTGAATTAGCTCTCACACCAATATTTGCGTCTAGAGCCTTTGCATTGAGGGCTATCTGAAAACGGCTTTGGCGCTGAAGTTGTCTGTGAATGTGGAGTTGGTGGCATGTGAAACCCGCATGTGGAGCATTGGTTTGTGTGTGATGCTCTACCAGGTTCATTGCTAGATAATGCACTCAAAGGACATTAAGCATAGAGTGTGAAAAGTGAGTTTCCTTGAGAGCTGCTTGGAAGCCTGATGGTGTGTGAAGTTAGTGAGCCAAATGGAGTTGTCCTCCCACAAGAACCACTCAGCTGCTTCTTCTTCAATATGCCCTTTAAAAACAAGCAGTGTTTCCTTGATTGAATTAGCTCTCACACCAATATTTGCGCCTAGAGCCTTTGCATTGAGGGCTATCTGAAAACGGCTCTGGCGCTGAAGTTGTCTGTGAATGTGGAGTTGGTGGCATGTGAAACCCGCATGTGGAGCATTGGTTTGTGTGTGATGCTCTACCAGGTTCATTGCTAGATAATGCACTCAAAGGGCATTAAGCATAGAGTGTGAAAAGTGAGTTTCCTTGAGAGCTGCTTGGAAGCCTGATGGTGTGTGAAGTTAGTGAGCCAAATGGAGTTGTTCTCTCACAAGAACCACTCGGCTGCTTCTTCTTCAATATGCCCTTCACCAACATGCAGTGTTTCCTTGATTGAATTAGCTCTCACACCAATATTTGCGTCTAGAGCCTTTGCATTGAGGGCTATCTGAAAACGGCTTTGGCGCTGAAGTTGTCTGTGAACGTGGAGTTGGTGGCAAGTGAAACCCACTTGTGGAGCATTGGTTTGTGTGCGATGCTCTACCAGGTTCATTCCTAGATAATGCACTCAAAGGGCATTAAGCATAGAGTGTGAAAAGTGAGTTTCCTTGAGAGCTGCTTGGAAGCCTGATGGTGTGTGAAGTTAGTGAGCCAAATGGAGTTGTTCTCCCCCAAGAATCACTTTGCTGCTTCTTCTTCAATATGCCCTTCACCAACATGCTGTGTTTCCTTGATGTTGGAGCTTTCAATTGACTGGGATGATACTCTGCTGGCTCTGTCATCAGACCAGAGAGGGTATACCTAAGAAGCCGTTGAACTTGACGGGACAATAAGATGCTGGACTCTATGTTTGGTATACACTTGCAATGGGGAAATCTCAACTGAACTTGAGCTGTGGTTATGCAATAAGGTGGAGGAATCCACCATGGTGGGAGGGTTTGGGGAGGGGTGGGGAGAACCCAAGTATCTATGTAACTGTGTCACATAATACAATGTAATTACTGAAGTTAAATAATAAATAATTAAAAAAAAAAGAAAAAAAAGAATCAGCTCTCACACCAATATTTGCGTCTAGAGCCTTTGCATTGAGCCTATCTGAAAACGGCTTTGGCGCTGAAGTTGTCTGTGAATGTGGAGTTGGTGGCATGTGAAACCCGCATGTGGAGCATTGGTTTGTGTGTGATGCTCTACCAGGTTCATTGCCAGATAATGCACTCAAAGGGCATTAAGCATAGAGTGTGAAAAGTGAGTTTCCTTGAGAGCTGCTTGGAAGCCTGATGGTGTGTGAAGTTATTGAGCCAAATGCAGTTGTTCTCCCACAAGAACCACTCGGCTGCTTCTTTTTCAATATGCCCTTCACCAACATGCAGTGTTTCCTTGCTTGAATTAGCTCTCACACCAATATTTGCGTCTAGAGCCTTTGCATTGAGGGCTATCTGAAAACGGCTTTGGCGCTGAAGTTGTCTGTGAATGTGGAGTTGGTGGCATGGGAAACCCGCATGTGGAGCATTGGTTTGTGTGTGATGCTCTACCAGGTTCATTCCTAGATAATGCACTCAAAGGGCATTAAGCATAGAGTGTGAAAAGTGAGTTTCCTTGAGAGCTGCTTGGAAGCCTGATGGTGTGTGAAGTTAGTGAGCCAAATGGAGTTGTTCTCCCACAAGAATCACTCGGCTGCTTCTTCATCAATATGCCCTTCACCAACATGCAGTGTTTCCTTGATTGAATTAGCTCTCACACCAATATTTGCGTCTAGAGCCTTTGCATTGAGGGCTATCTGAAAACGGCTTTGGCGCTGAAGTTGTCTGTGAATGTGGAGTTGGTGGCAAGTGAAACCCACTTGTGGAGCATTGGTTTGTGTGTGATGCTCTACCAGGTTCATTCCTAGATAATGCACTCAAAGGGCATTAAGCATAGAGTGTGAAAAGTGAGTTTCCTTGAGAGCTGCTTGGAAGCCTGATGGTGTGTGAAGTTAGTGAGCAAAATGGAGTTGTTCTCCCACAAGAATCACTCGGCTGCTTCTTCTTCAATATGCCCTTCACCAACATGCAGTGTTTCCTTGATTGAATTAGCTCTCACACCAATATTTGCGTCTAGAGCCTTTGCATTGAGGGCTATCTGAAAACAGCTTTGGCGCTGAAGTTGTCTGTGAATGTGGAGTTGGTGGCATGTGAAACCAGCATGTGGAGCATTGGTTTGTGTGTGATGCTCTACCAGGTTCATTCCTAGATAATGCACTCAAAGGGCATTAAGCATAGAGTGTGAAAAGTGAGTTTCCTTGAGAGCTGCTTGGAAGCCTTATGGTGTGAATTTAGAGAGCCAAATGGAGTTGTTCTCCCACAAGAATCACTCGGCTGCTTCTTCTTAAATATGCCCTTCACCAACATGCAGTGTTTCCTTGCTTGAATTAGCTCTCACATCAATATTTGCGTCTAGAGCCTTTGCATTGAGGGCTATCTGAAAACGGCTTTGGCGCTGAAGTTGTCTGTGAATGTGGAGTTGGTGGCATGTGAAACCCGCATGTGGAGCATTGGTTTGTGTGTGATGCTCTACCAGGTTCATTCCTAGATAATGCACTCAAAGGGCATTAAGCATAGAGTGTGAAAAGTGAGTTTCCTTGAGAGCTGCTTGGAAGCCTGATGGTGTGTGAAGTTAGTGAGCCAAATGGAGTTGTTCTCCCACAAGAATCACTCGGCTGCTTCTTCTTCAATATGCCCTTCACCAACATGCAGTGTTTCCTTGATTGAGTTAGCTCTCACACCAATATTTGTGTCTAGAGCCTCTGCATTGAGGGCTATCTGAAAACGGCTTTGGCCCCGAAGTTGTCTGTGAATGTGGAGTTGGTGGCATGTGAAACCCGCATGTGGAGCATTGGTTTGTGTGTGATGCTCTACCAGGTTCATTGCTAGATAATGCACTCAAAGGGCATTAAGCATAGAGTGTGAAAAGTGAGTTTCCTTGAGAGCTGCTTGGAAGCCTGATGGTGTGTGAAGTTAGTGAGCAAAATGGAGTTGTTCTCCCACAAGAATCACTCGGCTGCTTCTTCATCAATGTGCCCTTCACCAACATGCAGTGTTTCCTTGATTGAATTAGCTCTCACACCAATATTTGCGTCTAGAGCCTTTGCATTGAGGGCTATCTGAAAACGGCTTTGGCGCTGAAGTTGTCTGTGAATGTGGAGTTGGTGGCAAGTGAAACCCGCATGTGGAGCATTGGTTTGTGTGTGATGCTCTACCAGGTTCATTGCTAGATAATGCACTCAAAGGGCATTAAGCATAGAGTGTGAAAAGTGAGTTTCCTTGCGAGCTGCTTGGAAGCCTGATGGTGTGTGAAGTTAGTGAGCCAAATGGAGTTGTTCTCCCACAAGAACCACTCGGCTGCTTCTTCTTCAATATGCCCTTCACCAACATGCAGTGTTTCCTTGATTGAATTAGCTCTCACACCAATATTTGCGTCTAGAGCCTTTGCATTGAGGGCTATCTGAAAACGGCTTTGGCGCTGAAGTTGTCTGTGAATGTGGAGTTGGTGGCATGTGAAACCCGCATGTGGAGCATTGGTTTGTGTGTGATGCTATACCAGGTTCATTGCTAGATAATGCACTCAAAGGGCATTAAGCATAGAGTGTGAAAAGTGAGTTTCCTTGAGAGCTGCTTGGAAGCCTGATGGTGTGTGAAGTTAGTGAGCCAAATGGAGTTGTCCTCCCACAAGAACCACTCAGCTGCTTCTTCTTCAATATGCCCTTCACCAACATGCAGTGTTTCCTTGATTGAATTAGCTCTCACACCAATATTGGCGTCTAGAGCCTTTGCATTGAGGGCTATCTGAAAACGGCTCTGGCGCTGAAGTTGTCTGTGAATGTGGAGTTGGTGGCATGTGAAACCCGCATGTGGAGCATTGGTTTGTGTGTGATGCTCTACCAGGTTCATTGCTAGATAATGCACTCAAAGGGCATTAAGCATAGAGTGTGAAAAGTGAGTTTCCTTGCGAGCTGCTTGGAAGCCTGATGATGTGTGAAGTTAGTGAGTCAAATGGAGTTGTTCTCCCACAGGAACCACTTGGCAGCTTTTTCTTCAATATGCCCTTCACCAACATGCAGTGTTTCCTTGATTGAATTAGCTCTCACACCAATATTTGCGTCTAGAGCCTGTGCATTGAGGGCTATCTGAAAAAAGCTCTGGCGCTGAAGTTGTCTGTGAATGTGGAGTTTTTGGCATGTGAAACAAACTTGTGGAGCATTGGTTTGTGTGTGATGCTCTACCAGGTTCATTCCTAGATAATGCACTCAAAGGGCATTAAGCATAGAGTGTGAAAAGTGAGTTTCCTTGAGAGCTGCTTGGAAGCCTGATGGTGTGTGAAGTTAGTGAACCAAATGGAGTTGTTCTCCAACAAGAAAAACTCGGCTGCTTCTTCTTTAATATGCCCTTCATCAACATGCAGTGTTTCCTTGATTGAATTAGCTCTCACACCAATATTTGCTTCCAGAACCTGTGCGTTGAGGGCTATCTGAAAAAAGCTCTGGCGGTGAATTTGTCTGTGAATGTGGAGTTTTTGGCATCTGAAACCCACTTGTGGATCATTGGTTTGTGTGTGATGCTCTACCAGGTTCATTCCTAGATAATGCACTCAAAGGGCATTAAGCATAGAGTGTGAAAAGTGAGTTTCCTTGCGAGCTGCTTGGAAGCCTGATGGTGTGTGAAGTTAGTGAGCCAAATGGAGTTGTTCTCCCACAAGAACCACTCGGCTGCTTCTTCTTCAATATGCCCTTCACCAACATGCAGTGTTTCCTTGATTGAGTTAGCTCTCACACCAATATTTGCGTCTAGAGCCTTTGCATTGAGGGCTATCTGAAAACGGCTTTGGCGCTGAAGTTGTCTGTGAATGTGGAGTTGGTGGCATGTGAAACCCGCATGTGGAGCATTGGTTTGTGTGCGTTGCTCTACCAGGTTCATTCCTAGATAATACACTCAAAGGGCATTAAGCATAGAGTGTGAAAAGTGAGTTTCCTTGAGAGCTGCTTGGAAGTGTGGTGGTGTATGAAGTTAGTGAGCCAAATGGAGTCGTTCTCCCACAAGAATCACTCGGCTGCTTCTTCTTCAATATGCCCTTCACCAACATGCAGTGTTTCCTTGATTGAATTAGCTCTCACACCAATATTTGCGTCTAGAGCCTTTGCATTGAGGGCTATCTGAGAAAGGCTCTGGCGCTGAAGTTGTCTGTGAATGTGGAGTTGGTGGCATGTGAAACCCGCATGTGGAGCATTGGTTTGTGTGTGATGCTCTACCAGGTTCATTGCTAGATAATGCACTCAAAGGGCATTAAGCATAGAGTGTGAAAAGTGAGTTTCCTTGAGAGCTGCTTGGAAGCCTGATGGTGTGTGAAGTTAGTGAGCCAAATGGAGTTGTTCTCCCACAAGAACCACTCGGCTGCTTCTTCTTCAATATGCCCTTCACCAACATGCAGTGTTTCCTTGATTGAATTAGCTCTCACACCAATATTTGCGTCTAGAGCCTTTGCATTGAGGGCTATCTGAAAACGGCTTTGGCGCTGAAGTTGTCTTTGAATGTGGAGTTGGTGGCATGTGAAACCCGCATGTGGAGCATTGGTTTGTGTGCGAAGCTGACCAAGCTTCTTGCAGTCCTATTCACTCTAAGGGCATTAAGCATAGAGTGTGAAAAGTGAGTTTCCTTGAGAGCTGCTTGGAAGCCTGATGGTGTGTGAAGTTAGTGAGCCAAATGGAGTTGTTCTCCCACAAGAACCACTCGGCTGCTTCTTCTTCAAAATGCCCTTCACCAACATGCAGTGTTTCCTTGATTGAATTAGCTCTCACACCAATATTTGCGTCTAGAGCCTTTGCATTGAGGGCTATCTGAAAAAGGCTCTGGCGCTGAAGTTGTCTGTGAATGTGGAGTTGGTGGCATGTGAAACCAGCATGTGGAGGATTGGTTTGTGTGTGATGCTCTACCAGGTTCATTCCTAGATAATGCACTCAAAGGGCATTAAGCATAGAGTGTGAAAAGTGAGTTTCCTTGAGAGCTGCTTGGAAGCCTGATGGTGTGTGAAGTTAGTGAGCCAAATGGAGTTGTTCTCCCCCAAGAATCACTCGGCTGCTTCTTCTTCAATATGCCCTTCACCAACATGCAGTGTTTCCTTAATTGAATTAGCTCTCACACCAATATTTGCGTCTAGAGCCTTTGCATTGAGGGCTATCTGAAAACGGCTTTGGCGCTGAAGTTGTCTGTGAATGTGGAGTTGGTGGCATGTGAAACCCGCATGTGGAGCATTGGTTTGTGTGTGATGCTCTACCGGGTTCATTCCTAGATAATGCACTCAAAGGGCATTAAGCATAGAGTGTGAATAGTGAGTTTCCTTGAGAGCTGCTTGGAAGCCTGATGGTGTGTGAAGTTAGTGAGCCAAATGGAGTTGTTCTCTCCCAAGAATCACTCGGCTGCTTCTTCTTCAATATGCCCTTCACCAACATGCAGTGTTTCCTTGATTGAATTAGCTCTCACACCAATATTTGCGTCTAGAGCCTTTGCATTGAGGGCTATCTGAAAACGGCTTTGGCGCTGAAGTTGTCTGTGAATGTGGAGTTGGTGGCATGTGAAACCCGCATGTGGAGCATTGGTTTGTGTGTGATGCTCTACCAGGTTCATTCCTAGATAATGCACTCAAAGGGCATTAAGCATAGAGTGTGAAAAGTGAGTTTCCTTGAGAGCTGCTTGGAAGCCTGATGGTGTGTGAAGTTAGTGAGCCAAATGGAGTTGTTCTCCCACAAGAATCACTCGGCTGCTTCTTCTTCAATATGCCCTTCACCAACATGCAGTGTTTCCTTGATTGAATTAGCTCTCACACCAATATTTGCGTCTAGAGCCTTTGCATTGAGGGCTATCAGAAAATGGCTTTGGCGCTGAAGTTGTCTATGAATGTGGAGTTGGTGGCATGTGAAACCCACTTGTGGAGCACTGGTTTGTGTGTGATGCTCTACCAGGTTCATTCCTAGATAATGCACTCAAAGGGCATTAAGCATAGAGTGTGAAAAGTGAGTTTCCTTGAGAGCTGCTTGGAAGCCTGATGGTGTGTGAAGTTAGTGAGCCAAATGGAGTTGTCCTCCCACAAGAACCACTCAGCTGCTTCTTCTTCAATATGCCCTTCACCAACATGCAGTGTTTCCTTGATTGAATTAGCTCTCACACCAATATTGGCGTCTAGAGCCTTTGCATTGAGGGCTATCTGAAAACGGCTCTGGCGCTGAAGTTGTCTGTGAATGTGGAGTTGGTGGCATGTGAAACCCGCATGTGGAGCATTGGTTTGTGTGTGATGCTCTACCAGGTTCATTGCTAGATAATGCACTCAAAGGGCATTAAGCATAGAGTGTGAAAAGTGAGTTTCCTTGCGAGCTGCTTGGAAGCCTGATGATGTGTGAAGTTAGTGAGTCAAATGGAGTTGTTCTCCCACAAGAACCACTTGGCAGCTTTTTCTTCAATATGCCCTTCACCAACATGCAGTGTTTCCTTGATTGAATTAGCTCTCACACCAATATTTGCGTCTAGAGCCTGTGCATTGAGGGCTATCTGAAAAAAGCTCTGGCGCTGAAGTTGTCTGTGAATGTGGAGTTTTTGGCATGTGAAACCCACTTGTGGAGCATTGGTTTGTGTGTGATGCTCTACCAGGTTCATTCCTAGATAATGCACTCAAAGGGCATTAAGCATAGAGTGTGAAAAGTGAGTTTCCTTGAGAGCTGCTTGGAAGCCTGATGGTGTGTGAAGTTAGTGAACCAAATGGAGTTGTTCTCCAACAAGAAAAACTCGGCTGCTTCTTCTTTAATATGCCCTTCACCAACATGCAGTGTTTCCTTGATTGAATTAGCTCTCACACCAATATTTGCTTCCAGAGCCTGTGCGTTGAGGGCTATCTGAAAAAAGCTCTGGCGGTGAATTTGTCTGTGAATGTGGAGTTTTTGGCATCTGAAACCCACTTGTGGATCATTGGTTTGTGTGTGATGCTCTACCAGGTTCATTCCTAGGTAATGCACTCAAAGGGCATTAAGCATAGAGTGTGAAAAGTGAGTTTCCTTGCGAGCTGCTTGGAAGCCTGATGGTGTGTGAAGTTAGTGAGCCAAATGGAGTTGTTCTCCCACAAGAACCACTCGGCTGCTTCTTCTTCAATATGCCCTTCACCAACATGCAGTGTTTCCTTGATTGAATTAGCTCTCACACCAATATTTGCGTCTAGAGCCTTTGCATTGAGGGCTATCTGAAAAAGGCTCTGGCGCTGAAGTTGTCTGTGAATGTGGAGTTGGTGGCATGTGAAACCCGCATGTGGAGCATTGGTTTGTGTGTGATGCTCTACCAGGTTCATTGCTAGATAATGCACTCAAAGGGCATTAAGCATAGAGTGTGAAAAGTGAGTTTCCTTGAGAGCTGCTTGGAAGCCTGATGGTGTGTGAAGTTAGTGAGCCAAATGGAGTTGTTCTCCCACAAGAACCACTCGGCTGCTTCTTCTTCAATATGCCCTTCACCAACATGCAGTGTTTCCTTGATTGAATTAGCTCTCACACCAATATTTGCGTCTAGAGCCTTTGCATTGAGGGCTATCTGAAAACGGCTTTGGCGCTGAAGTTGTCTGTGAATGTGGAGTTGGTGGCATGTGAAACCCGCATGTGGAGCATTGGTTTGTGTGCGAAGCTGACCAAGCTTCTTGCAGTCCTAGGCACTCTAAGGGCATTAAGCATAGAGTGTGAAAAGTGAGTTTCCTTGAGAGCTGCTTGGAAGCCTGATGGTGTGTGAAGTTAGTGAGCCAAATGGAGTTGTTCTCCCACAAGAACCACTCGGCTGCTTCTTCTTCAATATGCCCTTCACCAACATGCAGTGTTTCCTTGATTGAATTAGCTCTCACACCAATATTTGCGTCTAGAGCCTTTGCATTGAGGGCTATCTGAAAACGGCTTTGGCGCTGAAGTTGTCTGTGAATGTGGAGTTGGTGGCATGTGAAACCCGCATGTGGAGCATTGGTTTGTGTGTGATGCTCTAGCAGGTTCATTCCTAGATAATGCACTCAAAGGGCATTACGTATAGAGTGTGAAAAGTGAGTTTCCTTGAGAGCTGCTTGGAAACCTGATGGTGTGTGAAGTTAGTGAGCCAAATGGAGTTGTCCTCCCACAAGAACCACTCAGCTGCTTCTTCTTCAATATGCCCTTCACCAACATGCAGTGTTTCCTTGATTGAATTAGCTCTCACACCAATATTTGCGTCTAGAGCCTTTGCATTGAGGGCTATCTGAAAGCGGCTCTGGCGCTGAAGTTGTCTGTGAATGTGGAGTTGGTGGCATGTGAAACCAGCATGTGGAGGATTGGTTTGTGTGTGATGCTCTACCAGGTTCATTCCTAGATAATGCACTCAAAGGGCATTAAGCATAGAGTGTGAAAAGTGAGTTTCCTTGAGAGCTGCTTGGAAGCCTGATGGTGTGTGAAGTTAGTGAGCCAAATGGAGTTGTTCTCCCCCAAGAATCACTCGGCTGCTTCTTCTTCAATATGCCCTTCACCAACATGCAGTGTTTCCTTAATTGAATTAGCTCTCACACCAATATTTGCGTCTAGAGCCTTTGCATTGAGGGCTATCTGAAAACGGCTTTGGCGCTGAAGTTGTCTGTGAATGTGGAGTTGGTGGCATGTGAAACCCGCATGTGGAGCATTGGTTTGTGTGTGATGCTCTACCAGGTTCATTCCTAGATAATGCACTCAAAGGGCATTAAGCATAGAGTGTGAATAGTGAGTTTCCTTGAGAGCTGCTTGGAAGCCTGATGGTGTGTGAAGTTAGTGAGCCAAATGGAGTTGTTCTCTCCCAAGAATCACTCGGCTGCTTCTTCTTCAATATGCCCTTCACCAACATGCAGTGTTTCCTTGATTGAATTAGCTCTCACACCAATATTTGCGTCTAGAGCCTTTGCATTGAGGGCTATCTGAAAACGGCTGTGGCGCTGAAGTTGTCTGTGAATGTGGAGTTGGTGCCATGTGAAACCCGCATGTGGAGCATTGGTTTGTGTGTGATGCTCTACCAGGTTCATTCCTAGATAATGCACTCAAAGGGCATTAAGCATAGAGTGTGAAAAGTGAGTTTCCTTGAGAGCTGCTTGGAAGCCTGATGGTGTGTGAAGTTAGTGAGCAAAATGGAGTTGTTCTCCCACAAGAATCACTCGGCTGCTTCTTCATCAATATGCCCTTCACCAACATGCAGTGTTTCCTTGATTGAATTAGCTCTCACACCAATATTTGCGTCTAGAGCCTTTGCATTGAGGGCTATCTGAAAACGGCTTTGGCGCTGAAGTTGTCTGTGAATGTGGAGTTGGTGGCAAGTGAAACCCGCATGTGGAGCATTGGTTTGTGTGTGATGCTCTACCAGGTTCATTGCTAGATAATGCACTCAAAGGGCATTAAGCATAGAGTGTGAAAAGTGAGTTTCCTTGAGAGCTGCTTGGAAGCCTGATGGTGTGTGAAGTTAGTGAGCCAAATGGAGTTGTTCTCCCACAAGAACCACTCGGCTGCTTCTTCTTCAATATGCCCTTCACCAACATGCAGTGTTTCCTTGATTGAATTAGCTCTCACACCAATATTTGCGTCTAGAGCCTTTGCATTGAGGGCTATCTGAAAACGGCTTTGGCGCTGAAGTTGTCTGTGAATGTGGAGTTGGTGGCATGTGAAACCCGCATGTGGAGCATTGGTTTGTGTGCGTTGCTCTACCAGGTTCATTCCTAGATAATACACTCAAAGGGCATTAAGCATAGAGTGTGAAAAGTGAGTTTCCTTGAGAGCTGCTTGGAAGTGTGGTGGTGTATGAAGTTAGTGAGCCAAATGGAGTCGTTCTCCCACAAGAATCACTCGGCTGCTTCTTCTTCAATATGCCCTTCACCAACATGCAGTGTTTCCTTGATTGAATTAGCTCTCACACCAATATTTGCGTCTAGAGCCTTTGCATTGAGGGCTATCTGAAAAAGGCTCTGGCGCTGAAGTTGTCTGTGAATGTGGAGTTGGTGGCATGTGAAACCCGCATGTGGAGCATTGGTTTGTGTGCGTTGCTCTACCAGGTTCATTCCTAGATAATACACTCAAAGGGCATTAAGCATAGAGTGTGAAAAGTGAGTTTCCTTGCGAGCTGCTTGGAAGCCTGATGGTGTGTGAAGTTAGTGAGCCAAATGGAGTTGTTCTCACACAAGAACCACTCGGCTGCTTCTTCTTCAATATGCCCTTCACCAACATGCAGTGTTTCCTTGATTGAATTAGCTCTCACACCAATATTTGCGTCTAGAGCCTTTGCATTGAGGGCTATCTGAAAAAGGCTCTGGCGCTGAAGTTGTCTGTGAATGTGGAGTTGGTGGCATGTGAAACCCGCATGTGGAGCATTGGTTTGTGTGTGATGCTCTACCAGGTTCATTGCTAGATAATGCACTCAAAGGGCATTAAGCATAGAGTGTGAAAAGTGAGTTTCCTTGAGAGCTGCTTGGAAGCCTGATGGTGTGTGAAGTTAGTGAGCCAAATGGAGTTGTTCTCCCACAAGAACCACTCGGCTGCTTCTTCTTCAATATGCCCTTCACCAACATGCAGTGTTTCCTTGATTGAATTAGCTCTCACACCAATATTTGCGTCTAGAGCCTTTGCATTGAGGGCTATCTGAAAACGGCTTTGGCGCTGAAGTTGTCTGTGAATGTGGAGTTGGTGGCATGTGAAACCCGCATGTGGAGCATTGGTTTGTGTGCGAAGCTGACCAAGCTTCTTGCAGTACTAGGCACTCTAAGGGCATTAAGCATAGAGTGTGAAAAGTGAGTTTCCTTGAGAGCTGCTTGGAAGCCTGATGGTGTGTGAAGTTAGTGAGCCAAATGGAGTTGTTCTCCCACAAGAACCACTCGGCTGCTTCTTCTTCAATATGCCCTTCACCAACATGCAGTGTTTCCTTGATTGAATTAGCTCTCACACCAATATTTGCGTCTAGAGCCTTTGCATTGAGGGCTATCTGAAAACGGCTTTGGCGCTGAAGTTGTCTGTGAATGTGGAGTTGGTGGCATGTGAAACCCGCATGTGGAGCATTGGTTTGTGTGTGATGCTCTAGCAGGTTCATTCCTAGATAATGCACTCAAAGGGCATTACGTATAGAGTGTGAAAAGTGAGTTTCCTTGAGAGCTGCTTGGAAACCTGATGGTGTGTGAAGTTAGTGAGCCAAATGGAGTTGTCCTCCCACAAGAACCACTCAGCTGCTTCTTCTTCAATATGCCCTTCACCAACATGCAGTGTTTCCTTGATTGAATTAGCTCTCACACCAATATTTGCGTCTAGAGCCTTTGCATTGAGGGCTATCTGAAAGCGGCTCTGGCGCTGAAGTTGTCTGTGAATGTGGAGTTGGTGGCATGTGAAACCAGCATGTGGAGGATTGGTTTGTGTGTGATGCTCTACCAGGTTCATTCCTAGATAATGCACTCAAAGGGCATTAAGCATAGAGTGTGAAAAGTGAGTTTCCTTGAGAGCTGCTTGGAAGCCTGATGGTGTGTGAAGTTAGTGAGCCAAATGGAGTTGTTCTCCCCCAAGAATCACTCGGCTGCTTCTTCTTCAATATGCCCTTCACCAACATGCAGTGTTTCCTTAATTGAATTAGCTCTCACACCAATATTTGCGTCTAGAGCCTTTGCATTGAGGGCTATCTGAAAACGGCTTTGGCGCTGAAGTTGTCTGTGAATGTGGAGTTGGTGGCATGTGAAACCCGCATGTGGAGCATTGGTTTGTGTGTGATGCTCTACCAGGTTCATTCCTAGATAATGCACTCAAAGGGCATTAAGCATAGAGTGTGAATAGTGAGTTTCCTTGAGAGCTGCTTGGAAGCCTGATGGTGTGTGAAGTTAGTGAGCCAAATGGAGTTGTTCTCTCCCAAGAATCACTCGGCTGCTTCTTCTTCAATATGCCCTTCACCAACATGCAGTGTTTCCTTGATTGAATTAGCTCTCACACCAATATTTGCGTCTAGAGCCTTTGCATTGAGGGCTATCTGAAAACGGCTGTGGCGCTGAAGTTGTCTGTGAATGTGGAGTTGGTGCCATGTGAAACCCGCATGTGGAGCATTGGTTTGTGTGTGATGCTCTACCAGGTTCATTCCTAGATAATGCACTCAAAGGGCATTAAGCATAGAGTGTGAAAAGTGAGTTTCCTTGAGAGCTGCTTGGAAGCCTGATGGTGTGTGAAGTTAGTGAGCAAAATGGAGTTGTTCTCCCACAAGAATCACTCGGCTGCTTCTTCATCAATATGCCCTTCACCAACATGCAGTGTTTCCTTGATTGAATTAGCTCTCACACCAATATTTGCGTCTAGAGCCTTTGCATTGAGGGCTATCTGAAAACGGCTTTGGCGCTGAAGTTGTCTGTGAATGTGGAGTTGGTGGCAAGTGAAACCCGCATGTGGAGCATTGGTTTGTGTGTGATGCTCTACCAGGTTCATTGCTAGATAATGCACTCAAAGGGCATTAAGCATAGAGTGTGAAAAGTGAGTTTCCTTGAGAGCTGCTTGGAAGCCTGATGGTGTGTGAAGTTAGTGAGCCAAATGGAGTTGTTCTCCCACAAGAACCACTCGGCTGCTTCTTCTTCAATATGCCCTTCACCAACATGCAGTGTTTCCTTGATTGAATTAGCTCTCACACCAATATTTGCGTCTAGAGCCTTTGCATTGAGGGCTATCTGAAAACGGCTTTGGCGCTGAAGTTGTCTGTGAATGTGGAGTTGGTGGCATGTGAAACCCGCATGTGGAGCATTGGTTTGTGTGCGTTGCTCTACCAGGTTCATTCCTAGATAATACACTCAAAGGGCATTAAGCATAGAGTGTGAAAAGTGAGTTTCCTTGAGAGCTGCTTGGAAGTGTGGTGGTGTATGAAGTTAGTGAGCCAAATGGAGTCGTTCTCCCACAAGAATCACTCGGCTGCTTCTTCTTCAATATGCCCTTCACCAACATGCAGTGTTTCCTTGATTGAATTAGCTCTCACACCAATATTTGCGTCTAGAGCCTTTGCATTGAGGGCTATCTGAAAAAGGCTCTGGCGCTGAAGTTGTCTGTGAATGTGGAGTTGGTGGCATGTGAAACCCGCAAGTGGAGCATTGGTTTGTGTGTGATGCTCTACCAGGTTCATTGCTAGATAATGCACTCAAAGGGCATTAAGCATAGAGTGTGAAAAGTGAGTTTCCTTGAGAGCTGCTTGGAAGCCTGATGGTGTGTGAAGTTAGTGAGCCAAATGGAGTTGTTCTCCCACAAGAACCACTCGGCTGCTTCTTCTTCAATATGCCCTTCACCAACATGCAGTGTTTCCTTGATTGAATTAGCTCTCACACCAATATTTCCGTCTAGAGCCTTTGCATTGAGGGCTATCTGAAAACGGCTTTGGCGCTGAATTTGTCTGTGAATGTGGAGTTGGTGGCATGTGAAACCCGCATGTGGAGCATTGGTTTGTGTGCGAAGCTGACCAAGCTTCTTGCAGTCCTAGGCACTCTAAGGGCATTAAGCATAGAGTGTGAAAAGTGAGTTTCCTTGAGAGCTGCTTGGAAGCCTGATGGTGTGTGAAGTTAGTGAGCCAAATGGAGTTGTTCTCCCACAAGAACCACTCAGCTGCTTCTTCTTCAATATGCCCTTCACCAACATGCAGTGTTTCCTTGATTGAATTAGCTCTCACACCAATATTTGCGTCTAGAGCCTTTGCATTGAGGGCTATCTGAAAACGGCTTTGGCGCTGAAGTTGTCTGTGAATGTGGAGTTGGTGGCATGTGAAACCCGCATGTGGAGCATTGGTTTGTGTGCGATGCTCTACCAGGTTCATTCCTAGATAATGCACTCAAAGGGCATTAAGTATAGAGTGTGAAAAGTGAGTTTCCTTGAGAGCTGCTTGGAAGCCTGATGGTGTGTGAAGTTAGTGAGCCAAATGGAGTTGTCCTCCCACAAGAACCACTCAGCTGCTTCTTCTTCAATATGCCCTTCACCAACATGCAGTGTTTCCTTGATTGAATTAGCTCTCACACCAATATTTGCGTCTAGAGCCTTTGCATTGAGGGCTATCTGAAAGCGGCTCTGGCGCTGAAGTTGTCTGTGAATGTGGAGTTGGTGGCATGTGAAACCAGCATGTGGAGGATTGGTTTGTGTGTGATGCTCTACCAGGTTCATTCCTAGATAATGCACTCAAAGGGCATTAAGCATAGAGTGTGAAAAGTGAGTTTCCTTGAGAGCTGCTTGGAAGCCTGATGGTGTGTGAAGTTAGTGAGCCAAATGGAGTTGTTCTCCCCCAAGAATCACTCGGCTGCTTCTTCTTCAATATGCCCTTCACCAACATGCAGTGTTTCCTTGATTGAATTAGCTCTCACACCAATATTTGCGTCTAGAGCCTTTGCATTGAGGGCTATCTGAAAACGGCTTTGGCGCTGAAGTTGTCTGTGAATGTGGAGTTGGTGGCATGTGAAACCCGCATGTGGAGCATTGGTTTGTGTGTGATGCTCTACCAGGTTCATTCCTAGATAATGCACTCAAAGGGCATTAAGCATAGAGTGTGAATAGTGAGTTTCCTTGAGAGCTGCTTGGAAGCCTGATGGTGTGTGAAGTTAGTGAGCCAAATGGAGTTGTTCTCTCCCAAGAATCACTCGGCTGCTTCTTCTTCAATATGCCCTTCAACAACATGCAGTGTTTCCTTGATTGAATTAGCTCTCACACCAATATTTGCGTCTAGAGCCTTTGCATTGAGGGCTATCTGAAAACGGCTTTGGCGCTGAAGTTGTCTGTGAATGTGGAGTTGGTGGCATGTGAAACCCGCATGTGGAGCATTGGTTTGTGTGTGATGCTCTACCAGGTTCATTCCTAGATAATGCACTCAAAGGGCATTAAGCATAGAGTGTGAAAAGTGAGTTTCCTTGAGAGCTGCTTGGAAGCCTGATGGTGTGTGAAGTTAGTGAGCCAAATGGAGTTGTTCTCCCACAAGAATCACTCGGCTGCTTCTTCTTCAATATGCACTTCACCAACATGCAGTGTTTCCTTGATTGTATTAGCTCTCACACCAAAATTTGCGTCTAGAGCCTTTGCATTGAGGGCTATCAGAAAATGGCTTTGGCGCTGAAGTTGTCTATGAATGTGGAGTTGGTGGCATGTGAAACCCACTTGTGGAGCACTGGTTTGTGTGTGATGCTCTACCAGGTTCATTCCTAGATAATGCACTCAAAGGGCATTAAGCATAGAGTGTGAAAAGTGAGTTTCCTTGAGAGCTGCTTGGAAGCCTGATGGTGTGTGAAGTTAGTGAGCCAAATGGAGTTGTCCTCCCACAAGAACCACTCGGCTGCTTCTTCTTCAATATGACCTTCACCAACATGCAGTGTTTCCTTGATTGAATTAGCTCTCACACCAATATTTGCGTCTAGAGCCTTTGCATTGAGGGCTATCTGAAAACGGCTCTGGCGCTGAAGTTGTCTGTGAATGTGGAGTTGGTGGCATGTGAAACCCGCATGTGAAGCATTGGTTTGTGTGTGATGCTCTACCAGGTTCATTCCTAGATAATGCACTCAAAGGGCATTAAGCATAGAGTGTGAAAAGTGAGTTTCCTTGAGAGCTGCTTGGAAGCCTGATGGTGTGTGAAGTTAGTGAGCCAAATGGAGTTGTTCTCCCCCAAGAATCACTCGGCTGCTTCTTCTTCAATATGCCCTTCACCAACATGCAGTGTTTCCTTGATTGAATTAGCTCTCACACCAATATTTCCGTCTAGAGCCTTTGCATTGAGGGCTATCTGAAAACGGCTGTGGCGCTGAAGTTGTCTGTGAATGTGGAGTTGGTGCCATGTGAAACCCGCATGTGGAGCATTGGTTTGTGTGTGATGCTCTACCAGGTTCATTCCTAGATAATGCACTCAAAGGGCATTAAGCATAGAGTGTGAAAAGTGAGTTTCCTTGAGAGCTGCTTGGAAGCCTGATGGTGTGTGAAGTTAGTGAGCCAAATGGAGTTGTTCTCCCACAAGAATCACTCGGCTGCTTCTTCTTCAATATGCACTTCACCAACATGCAGTGTTTCCTTGATTGAATTAGCTCTCACACCAATATTTGCGTCTAGAGCCTTTGCATTGAGGGCTATCAGAAAATGGCTTTGGCGCTGAAGTTGTCTATGAATGTGGAGTTGGTGGCATGTGAAACCCACTTGTGGAGCACTGGTTTGTGTGTGATGCTCTACCAGGTTCATTCCTAGATAATGCACTCAAAGGGCATTAAGCATAGAGTGTGAAAAGTGAGTTTCCTTGAGAGCTGCTTGGAAGCCTGATGGTGTGTAGGAAGTTAGTGAGCCAAATGGAGTTGTCCTCCCACAAGAACCACTCGGCTGCTTCTTCTTCAATATGACCTTCACCAACATGCAGTGTTTCCTTGATTGAATTAGCTCTCACACCAATATTTGCGTCTAGAGCCTTTGCATTGAGGGCTATCTGAAAACGGCTTTGGCGCTGAAGTTGTCTGTGAATGTGGAGTTGGTGGCCTGTGAAACCCGCATGTGGAGCATTGGTTTGTGTGCGATGCTTACCAAGCTTCTTTCAGTCCTAGGCACTCAAAGGGCATTAAGCATAGAGTGTGAAAAGTGAGTTTCCTTGAGAGCTGCTTGGAAGCCTGATGGTGTGTGAAGTTAGTGAGCAAAATGGAGTTGTTCTCCCACAAGAACCACTTGGCTGCTTCTTCTTCAATATGCCCTTCACCAACATGCCTTGTTTCCTGGATTGAATTAGCTCTCACACCAATATTTGTGTCGAGAGCCTTTGCATTGAGGGCTATCTGAAAATGGCTTTGGCGCCGAAGTTGTCTGTGAATGTGGAGTTGGTGGCATGTGAAACCCGCATGTGGAGCATTGGTTTATGTGCGATGCTTACCAAGCTTCTTTCAGTCCTAGGCACTCAAAGGGCATTAAGCATAGAGTGTGAAAAGTGAGTTTCCTTGAGAGCTGCTTGGAAGCCTGATGGTGTGTGAAGTTAGTGAGCCAAATGGAGTTGTTCTCCCACAAGAATCACTCGGCTGCTTCTTCTTCAATATGCCCTTCACCAACATGCAGTGTTTCCTTGATTGAATTAGCTCTCACACCAATATTTGCGTCTAGAGCCTTTGCATCGAGGGCTATCTGAAAACGGCTTTGGCGCTGAAGTTGTCTGTGAATGTGGAGTTGGTGGCATGTGAAACCCGCATGTGGAGCATTGGTTTGTGTGTGATGTTCTGCCAGGTTCATTCCTAGATAATGCACTCAAAGGGCATTAAGCATAGAGTGTGAAAAATGAGTTTCCTTGAGAGCTGCTTGGAAGCCTGATGGTGTGTGAAGTTAGTGAGCCAAATGGAGTTGTTCTCCCACAAGAACCACTCGGCTGCTTCTTCTTCAAAATGCCCTTCACCAACATGCAGTGTTTCCTTGATTGAATTAGCTCTCACACCAATATTTCCGTCTAGAGCCTTTGCATTGAGGGCTATCTGAAAACGGCTTTGGCGCTGAATTTGTCTGTGAATGTGGAGTTGGTGGCATGTGAAACCCGCATGTGGAGCATTGGTTTGTGTGCGATGCTCTACCAGGTTCATTTCTAGAGAATGCACTCAAAGGGCATTAAGCATAGAGTGTGAAAAGTGAGTTTCCTTGAGAGCTGCTTGGAAGCCTGATGGTGTGTGAAGTTAGTGAGCAAAATGGAGTTGTTCTCCCACAAGAACCACTTGGCTGCTTCTTCTTCAATATGCCCTTCACCAACATGCCTTGTTTCCTGGATTGAATTAGCTCTCACACCAATATTTGTGTCTAGAGCCTTTGCATTGAGGGCTATCTGAAAACGGCTTTGGCGCCGAAGTTGTCTGTGAATGTGGAGTTGGTGGCATGGAAACCCGCATGTGGAGCATTGGTTTATGTGCGATGCTTACCAAGCTTCTTTCAGTCCTAGGCACTCAAAGGGCATTAAGCATAGAGTGTGAAAAGTGAGTTTCCTTGAGAGCTGCTTGGAAGCCTGATGGTGTGTGAAGTTAGTGAGCAAAATGGAGTTGTTCTCCCACAAGAACCACTCAGCTGCTTCTTCTTCAATATGCCCTTCACCAACATGCAGTGTTTCCTTGATTGAATTAGCTCTCACACCAATATTTGCGTCTAGAGCCTTTGCATTGAGGGCTATCTGAAAACGGCTTTGGCGCTGAAGTTCTCTGTGAATGTGGAGTTGGTGGCATGTGAAACCCGCAAGAGGAGCATTGGTTTGTGTGCGATGCTCTACCAGGTTCATTCCTAGATAATGCACTCAAAGGGCATTAAGCATAGAGTGTGAAAAGTGAGTTTCCTTGAGAGCTGCTTGGAAGCCTGATGGTGTGTGAAGTTAGTGAGCAAAATGGTGTTGTTCTCCCACAAGAACCACTTGGCTGCTTCTTCTTCAATATGCCCTTCACCAACATGCCTTGTTTCCTGGATTGAATTAGCTCTCACACCAATATTTGTGTCTAGAGCCTTTGCATTGAGGGCTATCTGAAAACGGCTTTGGCGCCGAAGTTGTCTGTGAATGTGGAGTTGGTGGCATGGAAACCCGCATGTGGAGCATTGGTTTATGTGCGATGCTTACCAAGCTTCTTTCAGTCCTAAGCACTCAAAGGGCATTAAGCATAGAGTGTGAAAAGTGAGTTTCCTTGAGAGCTGCTTGGAAGCCTGATGGTGTGTGAAGTTAGTGAGCAAAATGGAGTTGTTCTCCCACAAGAACCACTCAGCTGCTTCTTCTTCAATATGCCCTTCTCCAACATGCAGTGTTTCATTGATTGAATTAGCTCTCACACCAATATTTCCGTCTAGAGCCTTTGCATTGAGGGCTATCTGAAAACGGCTTTGGCGCTGAATTTGTCTGTGAATGTGGAGTTGGTGGCATGTGAAACCCGTATGTGGAGCATTGGTTTGTGTGTGATGCTCTACCAGGTTCATTGCTAGATAATGCACTCAAAGGGCATTAAGCATAGAGTGTGAAAAGTGAGTTTCCTTGAGAGCTGCTTGGAAGCCTGATGGTGTGTGAAGTTAGTGAGCCAAATGGAGTTGTTCTCCCAAAAGAATCACTCGGCTGCTTCTTCATCAATATGCCCTTCACCAACATGCAGTGTTTCCTTGATTGAATTAGCTCTCACACCAATATTTGCGTCTAGAGCCTTTGCATTGAGGGCTATCTGAAAACGGCTTTGGCGCTGAAGTTGTCTGTGAATGTGGAGTTGGTGGCAACTGAAACCCACTTGTGGAGCATTGGTTTGTGTGTGGTGCTCTACCAGGTTCATTGCTAGATAATGCACTCAAAGGGCATTAAGCATAGAGTGTGAAAAGTGAGTTTCCTTGAGAGCTGCTTGGAAGCCTGATGGTGTGTGAAGTTGGTGAGCCAAATGGAGTTGTTCTCCCACAAGAACCACTCGGCTGCTTCTTCTTCAAAATGCCCTTCACCAACATGCAGTGTTTCCTTGATTGAATTAGCTCTCACACCAATATTTGCGTCTAGAGCCTTTGCATTGAGGGCTATCTGAAAACGGCTCTGGCGCTGAAGTTGTCTGTGAATGTGGAGTTGGTGGCATGTGAAACCCGCATGTGGAGCATTGGTTTGTGTGTGATGCTCTACCAGGTTCATTGCTAGATAATGCACTCAAAGGGCATTAAGCATAGAGTGTGAAAAGTGAGTTTCCTTGAGAGCTGCTTGGAAGCCTGATGGTGTGTGAGTTAGTGAGCCAAATGGAGTTGTTCTCCCAAAAGAATCACTCGGCTGCTTCTTCATCAATATGCCCTTCACCAACATGCAGTGTTTCCTTGATTGAATTAGCTCTCACACCAATATTTGCGTCTAGAGCCTTTGCATTGAGGGCTATCTGAAAACGGCTTTGGCGCTGAAGTTGTCTGTGAATGTGGAGTTGGTGGCAAGTGAAACCCACTTGTGGAGCATTGGTTTGTGTGTGATGCTCTACCAGGTTCATTGCTAGATAATGCACTCAAAGGGCATTAAGCATAGAGTGTGAAAAGTGAGTTTCCTTGAGAGCTGCTTGGAAGCCTGATGGTGTGTGAAGTTAGTGAGCCAAATGGAGTTGTTCTCCCACAAGAACCACTCGGCTGCTTCTTCTTCAAAATGCCCTTCACCAACATGCAGTGTTTCCTTGATTGAATTAGCTCTCACACCAATATTTGCGTCTAGAGCCTTTGCATTGAGGGCTATCTGAAAACGGCTTTGGCGCTGAAGTTGTCTGTGAATGTGGAGTTGGTGGCATGTGAAACCCGCATGTGGAGCATTGGTTTGTGTGCGATGCTTACCAAGCTTCTTTCAGTCCTAGGCACTCAACTGGCATTAAGCATAGAGTGTGAAAAGTGAGTTTCCTTGAGAGCTGCTTGGAAGCCTGATGGTGTGTGAAGTTAGTGAGCAAAATGGAGTTGTTCTCCCACAAGAACCACTTGGCTGCTTCTTCTTCAATATGCCCTTCACCAACATGCCTTGTTTCCTGGATTGAATTAGCTCTCACACCAATATTTGTGTCTAGAGCCTTTGCATTGAGGGCTATCTGAAAACGGCTTTGGCGCCGAAGTTGTCTGTGAATGTGGAGTTGGTGGCATGGAAACCCGCATGTGGAGCATTGGTTTATGTAAGATGCTTACCAAGCTTCTTTCAGTCCTAGGCACTCAAAGGGCATTAAGCATAGAGTGTGAAAAGTGAGTTTCCTTGAGAGCTGCTTGGAAGCCTGATGGTGTGTGAAGTTAGTGAGCCAAATGGTGTTGTTCTCCCACAAGAACCACTCAGCTGCTTCTTCTTCAATATGCCCTTCACCAACATGCAGTGTTTCCTTGATTGAATTAGCTCTCACACCAATATTTGCGTCTAGAGCCTTTGCATTGAGGGCTATCTGAAAACGGCTTTGGCGCTGAAGTTGTCTGTGAATGTGGAGTTGGTGGCAAGTGAAACCCGCATGTGGAGCATTGGTTTGTGTGCGATGCTCTACCAGGTTCATTCCTAGATAATGCCCTCAAAGGGCATTAAGCATAGAGTGTGAAAAGTGAGTTTCCTTGAGAGCTGCTTGGAAGCCTGATGGTGTGTGAAGTTAGTGAGCAAAATGGAGTTGTTCTCCCACAAGAATCACTCGGCTGCTTCTTCTTCAATATGCCCTTCACCAACATGCAGTGTTTCCTTGATTGAATTAGCTCTCACACCAATATTTGCGTCTAGAGCCTTTGCAATGAGGGCTATCTGAAAACAGCTTTGGCGCTGAAGTTGTCTGTGAATGTGGAGTTGGTGGCATGTGAAACCCGCATGTGGAGCATTGGTTTGTGTGTGATGCTCTACCAGGTTCATTGCTAGATAATGCACTCAAAGGGCATTAAGCATAGAGTGTGAAAAGTGAGTTTCCTTGAGAGCTGCTTGGAAGCCTGATGGTGTGTGAAGTTAGTGAGCCAAATGGAGTTGTTCTCCCACAAGAACCACTCGGCTGCTTCTTCTTCAATATGCCCTTCACCAACATGCAGTGTTTCCTTGATTGAATTAGCTCTCACACCAATATTTGCGTCTAGAGCCTTTGCATTGAGGGCTATCTGAAAACGGCTTTGGCGCTGAAGTTGTCTGTGAATGTGTAGTTGGTGGCATGTGAAACCCGCATGTGGAGCATTGGTTTGTGTGTAATTCTGATCTAGCTTCTTTCAGTCCTAGGCATCTAAGGGCATTAAGCATAGAGTGTGAAAAGTGAGTTTCCTTGCGAGCTGCTTGGAAGCCTGATGGTGTGTGAAGTTAGTGAGCCAAATGGAGTTGTTCTCCCACAAGAACCACTCGGCTGCTTCTTCTTCAAAATGCCCTTCACCAACATGCAGTGTTTCCTTGATTGAATTAGCTCTCACACCAATATTTCCGTCTAGAGCCTTTGCATTGAGGGCTATCTGAAAACGGCTCTGGCGCTGAAGTTGTCTGTGAATGTGGAGTTGGTGGCATGTGAAACCCGCATGTGGAGCATTGGTTTGTGTGCGATGCTTACCAAGCTTCTTTCAGTCCTAGGCACTCAAAGGGCATTAAGCATAGAGTGTGAAAAGTGAGTTTCCTTGAGAGCTGCTTGGAAGCCTGATGTTGTGTGAAGTTAGTGAGCCAAATGGAGTTGTTCTCCCACAAGAATCACTCGGCTGCTTCTTCTTCAATATGCCCTTCACCAACATGCAGTGTTTCCTTGATTGAATTAGCTCTCACACCAATATTTGCGTCTGGAGCCTTTGCATTGAGGGCTATCTGAAAACGGCTTTGGCGCTGAAGTTGTCTGTGAATGTGGAGTTGGTGGCAAGTGAAACCCACTTGTGGAGCATTGGTTTGTGTGCGATGCTCTACCAGGTTCATTCTTAGATAATGCACTCAAAGGGCATTAAGCATAGAGTGTGAAAAGTGAGTTTCCTTGAGAGCTGCTTGGAAGCCTGATGGTGTGTGAAGTTAGTGAGCAAAATGGAGTTGTTCTCCCACAAGAACCACTTGGCTGCTTCTTCTTCAATATGCCCTTCACCAACATGCCTTGTTTCCTGGATTGAATTAGCTCTCACACCAATATTTGTGTCTAGAGCCTTTGCATTGAGGGCTATCTGAAAACGGCTTTGGCGCCGAAGTTGTCTGTGAATGTGGAGTTGGTGGCATGGAAACCCGCATGTGGAGCATTGGTTTATGTAAGATGCTTACCAAGCTTCTTTCAGTACTAGGCACTCAAAGGGCATTAAGCATAGAGTGTGAAAAGTGAGTTTCCTTGAGAGCTGCTTGGAAGCCTGATGGTGTGTGAAGTTAGTGAGCCAAATGGTGTTGTTCTCCCACAAGAACCACTCAGCTGCTTCTTCTTCAATATGCCCTTCACCAACATGCAGTGTTTCCTTGATTAAATTAGCTCTCACACCAATATTTGCGTCTAGAGCCTTTGCATTGAGGGCTATCTGAAAACGGCTCTGGCGCTGAAGTTGTCTGTGAATGTGGAGTTGGTGGCAAGTGAAACCCGCATGTGGAGCATTGGTTTGTGTGCGATGCTCTACCAGGTTCATTCCTAGATAATGCCCTCAAAGGGCATTAAGCATAGAGTGTGAAAAGTGAGTTTCCTTGAGAGCTGCTTGGAAGCCTGATGGTGTGTGAAGTTAGTGAGCAAAATGGAGTTGTTCTCCCACAAGAATCACTCGGCTGCTTCTTCTTCAATATGCCGTTCACCAACATGCAGTGTTTCCTTGATTGAATTAGCTCTCACACCAATATTTGCGTCTAGAGCCTTTGCAATGAGGGCTATCTGAAAACAGCTTTGGCGCTGAAGTTGTCTGTGAATGTGGAGTTGGTGGCATGTGAAACCCGCATGTGGAGCATTGGTTTGTGTGTGATGCTCTACCAGGTTCATTGCTAGATAATGCACTCAAAGGGCATTAAGCATAGAGTGTGAAAAGTGAGTTTCCTTGAGAGCTGCTTGGAAGCCTGATGGTGTGTGAAGTTAGTGAGCCAAATGGAGTTGTTCTCCCACAAGAACCACTCGGCTGCTTCTTCTTCAATATGCCCTTCACCAACATGCAGTGTTTCCTTGATTGAATTAGCTCTCACACCAATATTTGCGTCTAGAGCCTTTGCATTGAGGGCTATCTGAAAACGGCTTTGGCGCTGAAGTTGTCTGTGAATGTGGAGTTGGTGGCATGTGAAACCCGCATGTGGAGCATTGGTTTGTGTGTAATTCTGATCTAGCTTCTTTCAGTCCTAGGCATCTAAGGGCATTAAGCATAGAGTGTGAAAAGTGAGTTTCCTTGCGAGCTGCTTGGAAGCCTGATGGTGTGTGAAGTTAGTGAGCCAAATGGAGTTGTTCTCCCACAAGAACCACTCGGCTGCTTCTTCTTCAATATGCCCTTCACCAACATGCAGTGTTTCCTTGATTGAATTAGCTCTCACACCAATATTTGCGTCTAGAGCCTTTGCATTGAGGACTATCTGAAAACGGCTTTGGCGCCGAAGTTGTCTGTGAATGTGAGGTTGGTGCCATGTGAAACCCGCATGTGGAGCATCGGTTTGTGTGTGATGCTCTACCAGGTTCATTCCTAGATAATACACTCAAAGCCCATTAAGCATAGAGTGTGAAAAGTGAGTTTCCTTGCGAGCTGCTTGCAAGCCTGATGGTGTGTGAAGTTAGTGAGCCAAATGGAGTTGTTCTCCCACAAGAACCACTCGGCTGCTTTTCTTCAATATGACCTTCACCAACATGCAGTGTTTCCTTGATTGAATTAGCTCTCACACCAATATTTGCGTCTAGAGCCTTTGCATTGAGGACTATCTGAAAACGGCTTTGGCGCCGAAGTTGTCTGTGAATGTGGAGTTGGTGGCATGTGAAACCCGCATGTGGAGCATTGGTTTGTGTGTGATGCTCTACCAGGTTCATTGCTAGATAATGCACTCAAAGGGCATTAAGCATAGAGTGTGAAAAGTGAGTTTCCTTGAGAGCTGCTTGGAAGCCTGATGGTGTGTGAAGTTAGTGAGCCAAATGGAGTTGTTCTCCCACAAGAACCACTCGGCTGCTTCTTCTTCAATATGCCCTTCACCAACATGCAGTGTTTCCTTGATTGAATTAGCTCTCACACCAATATTTGCGTCTAGAGCCTTTGCATTGAGGGCTATCTGAAAACGGCTTTGGCGCTGAAGTTGTCTGTGAATGTGTAGTTGGTGGCATGTGAAACCCGCATGTGGAGCATTGG
The DNA here is from genome assembly GCF_030435755.1 of Ochotona princeps. NCBI lineage: Eukaryota > Metazoa > Chordata > Mammalia > Lagomorpha > Ochotonidae > Ochotona > Ochotona princeps. Next base: position 121,997 of record NW_026696639.1, on the reverse strand, counting down.
TTTGTGTGTAATTCTGATCTAGCTTCTTTCAGTCCTAGGCATCTAAGGGCATTAAGCATAGAGTGTGAAAAGTGAGTTTCCTTGAGAGCTGCTTGGAAGCCTGATGTTGTGTGAAGTTAGTGAGCCAAATGGAGTTGTTCTCCCACAAGAATCACTCGGCTGCTTCTTCTTCAATATGCCCTTCACCAACATGCAGTGTTTCCTTGATTGAATTAGCTCTCACACCAATATTTGCGTCTGGAGCCTTTGCATTGAGGGCTATCTGAAAACGGCTTTGGCGCTGAAGTTGTCTGTGAATGTGGAGTTGGTGGCAAGTGAAACCCACTTGTGGAGCATTGGTTTGTGTGCGATGCTCTACCAGGTTCATTCCTAGATAATGCACTCAAAGGGCATTAAGCATAGAGTGTGAAAAGTGAGTTTCCTTGAGAGCTGCTTGGAAGCCTGATGGTGTGTGAAGTTAGTGAGCAAAATGGAGTTGTTCTCCCACAAGAACCACTTGGCTGCTTCTTCTTCAATATGCCCTTCACCAACATGCCTTGTTTCCTGGATTGAATTAGCTCTCACACCAATATTTGTGTCTAGAGCCTTTGCATTGAGGGCTATCTGAAAACGGCTTTGGCGCCGAAGTTGTCTGTGAATGTGGAGTTGGTGGCATGGAAACCCGCATGTGGAGCATTGGTTTATGTAAGATGCTTACCAAGCTTCTTTCAGTCCTAGGCACTCAAAGGGCATTAAGCATAGAGTGTGAAAAGTGAGTTTCCTTGAGAGCTGCTTGGAAGCCTGATGGTGTGTGAAGTTAGTGAGCCAAATGGTGTTGTTCTCCCACAAGAACCACTCAGCTGCTTCTTCTTCAATATGCCCTTCACCAACATGCAGTGTTTCCTTGATTGAATTAGCTCTCACACCAATATTTGCGTCTAGAGCCTTTGCATTGAGGGCTATCTGAAAACGGCTCTGGCGCTGAAGTTGTCTGTGAATGTGGAGTTGGTGGCAAGTGAAACCCGCATGTGGAGCATTGGTTTGTGTGCGATGCTCTACCAGGTTCATTCCTAGATAATGCCCTCAAAGGGCATTAAGCATAGAGTGTGAAAAGTGAGTTTCCTTGAGAGCTGCTTGGAAGCCTGATGGTGTGTGAAGTTAGTGAGCCAAATGGAGTTGTTCTCCCACAAGAATCACTCGGCTGCTTCTTCTTCAATATGCCGTTCACCAACATGCAGTGTTTCCTTGATTGAATTAGCTCTCACACCAATATTTGCGTCTAGAGCCTTTGCAATGAGGGCTATCTGAAAACAGCTTTGGCGCTGAAGTTGTCTGTGAATGTGGAGTTGGTGGCATGTGAAACCCGCATGTGGAGCATGGTTTGTGTGTGATGCTCTACCAGGTTCATTGCTAGATAATGCACTCAAAGGGCATTAAGCATAGAGTGTGAAAAGTGAGTTTCCTTGAGAGCTGCTTGGAAGCCTGATGGTGTGTGAAGTTAGTGAGCAAAATGGAGTTGTTCTCCCACAAGAACCACTCGGCTGCTTCTTCTTCAATATGCCCTTCACCAACATGCAGTGTTTCCTTGATTGAATTAGCTCTCACACCAATATTTGCGTCTAGAGCCTTTGCATTGAGGGCTATCTGAAAACGGCTTTGGCGCTGAAGTTGTCTGTGAATGTGTAGTTGGTGGCATGTGAAACCCGCATGTGGAGCATTGGTTTGTGTGTAATTCTGATCTAGCTTCTTTCAGTCCTAGGCATCTAAGGGCATTAAGCATAGAGTGTGAAAAGTGAGTTTCCTTGCGAGCTGCTTGGAAGCCTGATGGTGTGTGAAGTTAGTGAGCCAAATGGAGTTGTTCTCCCACAAGAACCACTCGGCTGCTTCTTCTTCAATATGCCCTTCACCAACATGCAGTGTTTCCTTGATTGAATTAGCTCTCACACCAATATTTGCGTCTAGAGCCTTTGCATTGAGGACTATCTGAAAACGGCTTTGGCGCCGAAGTTGTCTGTGAATGTGGAGTTGGTGCCATGTGAAACCCGCATGTGGAGCATCGGTTTGTGTGTGATGCTCTACCAGGTTCATTCCTAGATAATACACTCAAAGCCCATTAAGCATAGAGTGTGAAAAGTGAGTTTCCTTGCGAGCTGCTTGGAAGCCTGATGGTGTGTGAAGTTAGTGAGCCAAATGGAGTTGTTCTCCCACAAGAACCACTCGGCTGCTTTTCTTCAATATGACCTTCACCAACATGCAGTGTTTCCTTGATTGAATTAGCTCTCACACCAATATTTGCGTCTAGAGCCTTTGCATTGAGGACTATCTGAAAACGGCTTTGGCGCCGAAGTTGTCTGTGAATGTGGAGTTGGTGGCATGTGAAACCCGCATGTGGAGCATTGGTTTGTGTGTGATGCTCTACCAGGTTCATTGCTAGATAATGCACTCAAAGGGCATTAAGCATAGAGTGTGAAAAGTGAGTTTCCTTGAGAGCTGCTTGGAAGCCTGATGGTGTGTGAAGTTAGTGAGCCAAATGGAGTTGTTCTCCCACAAGAACCACTCGGCTGCTTCTTCTTCAATATGCCCTTCACCAACATGCAGTGTTTCCTTGATTGAATTAGCTCTCACACCAATATTTGCGTCTAGAGCCTTTGCATTGAGGGCTATCTGAAAACGGCTTTGGCGCTGAAGTTGTCTGTGAATGTGGAGTTTTTGGCATGTGAAACCCGCATGTGGAGCATTGGTTTGTGTGCAATTCTGATCTAGCTTCTTTCAGTCCTAGGCATCTAAGGGCATTAAGCATAGAGTGTGAAAAGTGAGTTTCCTTGCGAGCTGCTTGGAAGCCTGATGGTGTGTGAAGTTAGTGAGCCAAATGGAGTTGTTCTCCCACAAGAACCACTCAGCTGCTTCTTCTTCAATATGCCCTTCACCAACATGCAGTGTTTCCTTGATTGAATTAGCTCTCACACCAATATTTGCGTCTAGAGCCTTTGCATTGAGGACTATCTGAAAACGGCTTTGGCGCCGAAGTTGTCTGTGAATGTGGAGTTGGTGCCATGTGAAACCCGCATGTGGAGCATTGGTTTGTGTGTGATGCTCTACCATGTTCATTGCTAGATATTGCACTCAAAGGGCATTAAGCATAGAGTGTGAAAAGTGAGTTTCCTTGAGAGCTGCTTGGAAGCCTGATGGTGTGTGAAGTTAGTGAGCCAAATGGAATTGTTCTCCCACAAGAACCACTCGGCTGCTTCTTCTTCAATATGCCCTTCACCAACATGCAGTGTTTCCTTGATTGAATTAGCTCTCACACCAATATTTGCGTCTAGAGCCTTTGCATTGAGGGTTATCTGAAAACGGCTCTGGCGCTGAAGTTGTCTGTGAATGTGGAGTTGGTGGCATGTGAAACCCGCATGTGGAGCATTGGTTTGTGTGCGATGCTCTACCAGGTTCATTGCTAGATAATGCACTCAAAGGGCATTAAGCATAGAGTGTGAAAAGTGAGTTTCCTTGAGAGCTGCTTGGAAGCCTGATGGTGTGTGAAGTTAGTGAGCCAAATGGAGTTGTTCTCCCACAAGAACCACTCGGCTGCTTCTTCTTCAATATGCCCTTCACCAACATGCAGTGTTTCCTTGATTGAATTAGCTCTCACACCAATATTTGCGTCTAGAGCCTTTGCATTGAGGGCTATCTGAAAACGGCTTTGGCGCTGAAGTTGTCTGTGAATGTGGAGTTGGTGGCATGTGAAACCCACTTGTGGAGCATTGGTTTGTGTGCGATGCTCTACCAGGTTCATTCCTAGATAATGCACTCAAAGGGCATTAAGCATAGAGTGTGAAAAGTGAGTTTCCTTGAGAGCTGCTTGGAAGCCTGATGGTGTGTGAAGTTAGTGAGCCAAATGGAGTTGTTCTCCCACAAGAATCACTCGGCTGCTTCTTCTTCAATATGCCCTTCACCAACATGCAGTGTTTCCTTGATTGAATTAGCTCTCACACCAATATTTGCGTCTAGAGCCTTTGCAATGAGGGCTATCTGAAAACAGCTTTGGCGCTGAAGTTGTCTGTGAATGTGGAGTTGGTGGCATGTGAAACCCGCATGTGGAGCATTGGTTTGTGTGTGATGCTCTACCAGGTTCATTGCTAGATAATGCACTCAAAGGGCATTAAGCATAGAGTGTGAAAAGTGAGTTTCCTTGAGAGCTGCTTGGAAGCCTGATGGTGTGTGAAGTTAGTGAGCCAAATGGAGTTGTTCTCCCACAAGAACCACTCGGCTGCTTCTTCTTCAGTATGCCCTTCACCAACATGCAGTGTTTCCTTGATTGAATTAGCTCTCACACCAATATTTCCGTCTAGAGCCTTTGCATTGAGGGCTATCTGAAAACGGCTTTGGCGCTGAAGTTGTCTGTGAATGTGGAGTTTTTGGCATGTGAAACCCGCATGTGGAGCATTGGTTTGTGTGCGATGCTGACCTAGCTTCTTTCAGTCCTAGGCACTCTAAGGGCATTAAGCATAGAGTGTGAAAAGTGAGTTTCCTTGAGAGCTGCTTGAAAGCCTGATGGTGTGTGAAGTTAGTGAGCCAAATGGAGTTGTTCTCCCACAAGAACCACTCGGCTGCTTCTTCTTTAATATGCCCTTCACCAACATGCAGTGTTTCCTTGATTGAATTAGCTCTCACACCAATATTTGCGTCTAGAGCCTTTGCATTGAGGGCTATCTGAAAACGGCTTTGGCGCTGAAGTTGTCTGTGAATGTGGAGTTGGTGGCATGTGAAACCCGCAAGAGGAGCATTGGTTTGTGTGCGATGCCTACCAAGCTTCTTTCAGTCCTAGGCACTCAAAGGGCATTAAGCATAGAGTGTGAAAAGTGAGTTTCCTTGAGAGCTGCTTGAAAGCCTGATGGTGTGTGAAGTTAGTGAGCCAAATGGAGTTGTTCTCCCCCAAGAATCACTCGGCTGCTTCTTCTTCAATATGCCCTTCACCAACATGCAGTGTTTCCTTGATTGAATTAGCTCTCACACCAATATTTGCGTCTAGAGTCTTTGCATCGAGGGCTATCTGAAAACGGCTTTGGCGCTGAAGTTGTCTGTGAATGTGGAGTTGGTGGCAAGTGAAACCCGCATGTGGAGCATTGGTTTGTGTGCGATGCTGACCAAGCTTCTTTCAGTCCTAGGCACTCAAAGAGCATTAAGCATAGAGTGTGAAAAGTGAGTTTCCTTGCGAGCTGCTTGGAAGCCTGATGGTGTGTGAAGTTAGTGAGCCAAATGGAGTTGTTCTCCCACAAGAACCACTCGGCTGCTTCTTCTTCAATATGCCCTTCACCAACATGCAGTGTTTCCTTGATTGAATTAGCTCTCACACCAATATTTGCGTCTAGAGCCTTTGCATTGAGGGCTATCTGAAAACGGCTCTGGCGCTGAAGTTGTCTGTGAATGTGGAGTTTTTGGCATGTGAAACCCGCATGTGGAGCATTGGTTTGTGTGTGATGCTCTACCAGGTTCATTGCTAGATAATGCACTCAACGGGCATTAAGCATAGAGTGTGAAAAGTGAGTTTCCTTGAGAGCTGCTTGGAAGCCTGATGGTGTGTGAAGTTAGTGAGCCAAATGGAGTTGTCCTCCCAAAAGTACCACTCGGCTGCTTCTTCTTCAATATGCCCTTCACCAACATGCAGTGTTTCCTTGATTGAATTAGCTCTCACACCAATATTTGCGTCTAGAGCCTTTGCATTGAGGGCTATCTGAAAACGGCTTTGGCACTGAAGTTGTCTGTGAATGTGGAGTTTTTGGCATGTGAAACCCGCATGTGGAGCATTGGTTTGTGTGCGATGCTGACCAAGCTTCTTTCAGTCCTAGGCACTCAAAGGGCATTAAGCATAGAGTGTGAAAAGTGAGTTTCCTTGAGAGCTGCTTGAAGCCTGATGGTGTGTGAAGTTTGTCAGCCAAATGGAGTTGTTCTCTCACAAGAATCACTCGGCTGCTTCTTCTTCAATATGCCCGTCACCAACATGCAGTGTTTCCTTGATTGAATTAGCTCTCACACCAATATTTGCGTCTAGAGCCTTTGCATTGAGGGCTATCTGAAAACGGCTTTGGCGCTGAAGTTGTCTGTGAATGTGGAGTTGGTGGCATGTGAAACCCGCATGTGGAGCATTGGTTTGTGTGCGATGCTTACCAAGTTTCTTTCAGTCCTAGGCACTCAAAGGGCATTAAGCATAGAGTGTGAAAAGTGAGTTTCCTTGAGAGCTGCTTGAAAGCCTGATGGTGTGTGAAGTTAGTGAGCCAAATGGAGTTGTTCTCCCCCAAGAATCACTCGGCTGCTTCTTCTTCAATATGCCCTTCACCAACATGCAGTGTTTCCTTGATTGAATTAGCTCTCACACCAATATTTGCGTCTAGAGCCTTTGCATCGAGGGCTATCTGAAAACGGCTTTGGCGCTGAAGTTGTCTGTGAATGTGGAGTTGGTGGCAAGTGAAACCCGCATGTGGAGCATTGGTTTGTGTGCGATGCTGACCAAGCTTCTTTCAGTCCTAGGCACTCAAAGAGCATTAAGCATAGAGTGTGAAAAGTGAGTTTCCTTGAGAGCTGCTTGGAAGCCTGATGGTGTGTGAAGTTAGTGAGCCAAATGGAGTTGTTCTCCCACAAGAACCACTCGGCTGCTTCTTCTTCAATATGCCCTTCACCAACATGCAGTGTTTCCTTGATTGAATTAGCTCTCACACCAATATTTGCGTCTAGAGCCTTTGCATTGAGGGCTATCTGAAAACGGCTCTGGCGCTGAAGTTGTCTGTGAATGTGGAGTTTTTGGCATGTGAAACCCGCATGTGGAGCATTGGTTTGTGTGTGATGCTCTACCAGGTTCATTGCTAGATAATGCACTCAACGGGCATTAAGCATAGAGTGTGAAAAGTGAGTTTCCTTGAGAGCTGCTTGGAAGCCTGATGGTGTGTGAAGTTAGTGAGCCAAATGGAGTTGTCCTCCCAAAAGTACCACTCGGCTGCTTCTTCTTCAATATGCCCTTCACCAACATGCAGTGTTTCCTTGATTGAATTAGCTCTCACACCAATATTTGCGTCTAGAGCCTTTGCATTGAGGGCTATCTGAAAACGGCTTTGGCGCTGAAGTTGTCTGTGAATGTGGAGTTTTTGGCATGTGAAACCCGCATGTGGAGCATTGGTTTGTGTGCGATGCTGACCAAGCTTCTTTCAGTCCTAGGCACTCAAAGGGCATTAAGCATAGAGTGTGAAAAGTGAGTTTCCTTGAGAGCTGCTTGGAAGCCTGATGGTGTGTGAAGTTAGTGAGCCAAATGGAGTTGTTCTCCCACAAGAATCACTCGGCTGCTTCTTCTTCAATATGCCCGTCACCAACATGCAGTGTTTCCTTGATTGAATTAGCTCTCACACCAATATTTGCGTCTAGAGCCTTTGCATTGAGGGCTATCTGAAAACGGCTTTGGCGCTGAAGTTGTCTGTGAATGTGGAGTTGGTGGCATGTGAAACCCGCATGTGGAGCATTGGTTTGTGTGCGATGCTGACCAAGCTTCTTTCAGTCCTAGGCACTCAACAGGCATTAAGCATAGAGTGTGAAAAGTGAGTTTCCTTGAGAGCTGCTTGGAAGCCTGATGGTGTGTGAAGTTAGTGAGCCAAATGGAGTTGTTCTCCCACAAGAACCACTCGGCTGCTTCTTCTTCAATATGCCCTTCACCAACATGCAGTGTTTCCTTGATTGAATTAGCTCTCACACCAATATTTGCGTCTAGAGCCTTTGCATTGAGGGCTATCTGAAAACGGCTCTGGCACTGAAGTTGTCTGTGAATGTGGAGTTGGTGGCATGTGAAACCCGCATGTGGAGCATTTTTTTGTGTGCGATGCTGACCAAGCTTCTTTCAGTCCTAGGCACTCAACTGGCATTAAGCATAGAGTGTGAAAAGTGAGTTTCCTTGTGAGCTGCTTGGAAGCCTGATGGTGTGTGAAGTTAGTGCGAAAATGGAGTTGTTCTCCCACAAGAACCACTCGGCTGCTTCTTCTTCAATATGCCCTTCACCAACATGCAGTGTTTCCTTGATTGAATTAGCTCTCACACCAATATTTGCGTCTAGAGCCTTTGCATTGAGGGCTATCTGAAAACGGCTTTGGCGCTGAAGTTGTCTGTGAATGTGGAGTTGGTGGCATGTGAAACCCGCATGTGGAGCATTGGTTTGTGTGTGATGCTCTACCAGGTTCATTGCTAGATAATGCACTCAACGGGCATTAAGCATAGAGTGTGAAAAGTGAGTTTCCTTGAGAGCTGCTTGGAAGCCTGATGGTGTGTGAAGTTAGTGAGCCAAATGGAGTTGTCCTCCCAAAAGAACCACTTGGCTGCTTCTTCTTCAATATGCCCTTCACCAACATGCAGTGTTTCCTTGATTGAATTAGCTCTCACACCAATATTTGCGTCTAGAGCCTTTGCATTGAGGGCTATCTGAAAACGGCATTGGCGCTGAAGTTGTCTGTGAATGTGGAGTTGGTGGCATGTGAAACCCACATGTGGAGCATTTGTTTGTGTGTGATGCTCTACCAGGTTCATTCCTAGATAATGCACTCAAAGGGCATTAAGCATAGAGTGTGAAAAGTGAGTTTCCTTGAGAGCTGCTTGGAAGCCTGTTGATGTGTGAAGTTAGTGAGCCAAATGGAGTTGTTCTCCCACAAGAACCACTCGGCTGCTTCTTCTTCAATATGCCCTTCACCAACATGCAGTGTTTCCTTGATTGAATTAGCTCTCACACCAATATTTGCGTCTAGAGCCTTTGCATTGAGGGCTATCTGAAAACGGCATTGGCGCTGAAGTTGTCTGTGAATGTGGAGTTGGTGGCATGTGAAACCCGCATGTGGAGCATTGGTTTGTGTGCGATGCTGACCAAGCTTCTTTCAGTCCTAGGCACTCAACTGGCATTAAGCACAGAGTGTGAAAAGTGAGTTTCCTTGAGAGCTGCTTGGAAGCCTGATGGTGTGTGAAGTTAGTGAGCCAAATGGAGTTGTTCTCCCACTAGAACCACTCGGCTGCTTCTTCTTCAATATGCCCTTCACCAACATGCAGTGTTTCCTTGATTGAATTAGCTCTCACACCAATATTTGCGTCTAGTGCCTTTGCATTGAGGGCTATCTGAAAACGGCTTTGGCGCTGAAGTTGTCTGTGAATGTGGAGTTGGTGGCATGTGAAACCCGCATGTGGAGCATTGGCTTGTGTGCGATGCTCTACCAGGTTCATTCCTACATAATGCACTTAAAGGGCATTAAGCATAGTGTGAAAAGTGAGTTTCCTTGAGAGCTGCTTGGAAGCCTGATGGTGTGTGAAGTTAGCCAAATGAAGTTGTTCTCCCACAAGAATCACTCGGCTGCTTCTTCTTCAGTATGCCCTTCACCAACATGCAGTGTTTGCTTGATTGAATTAGCTCTCACACCAATATTTGCGTCTAGAGCCTTTGCATTGAGGGCTATCTGAAAACGGCTTTGGCGCTGAAGTTGTCTGTGAATGTGGAGTTGGTGGCATGTGAAACCCGCATGTGGAGCATTGGTTTGTGTGCGATGCTGACCAAGCTTCTTTCAGTCCTAGGCACTCAACTGGCATTAAGCATAGAGTGTGAAAAGTGAGTTTCCTTGAGAGCTGCTTGGAAGCCTGATGGTGTGTGAAGTTAGTGAGCCAAATGGAGTTGTTCTCTCACAAGAACCACTCGGCTGCTTCTTCTTCAATATGCCCTTCACCAACATGCAGTGTTTCCTTGATTGAATTAGCTCTCACACCAATATTTGCGTCTAGAGCCTTTGCATTGAGGGCTATCTGAAAACGGCTTTGGCGCTGAAGTTGTCTGTGAATGTGGAGTTTTTGGCATGTGAAACCCGCATGTGGAGCATTGGTTTGTGTGCGATGCTGACCAAGCTTCTTTCAGTCCTAGGCACTCAAAGGGCATTAAGCATAGAGTGTGAAAAGTGAGTTTCCTTGAGAGCTGCTTGGAAGCCTGATGGTGTGTGAAGTTAGTGAGCCAAATGGAGTTGTTCTCCCACAAGAATCACTCGGCTGCTTCTTCTTCAATATGCCCGTCACCAACATGCAGTGTTTCCTTGATTGAATTAGCTCTCACACCAATATTTGCGTCTAGAGCCTTTGCATTGAGGGCTATCTGAAAACGGCTTTGGCGCTGAAGTTGTCTGTGAATGTGGAGTTGGTGGCATGTGAAACCCGCATGTGGAGCATTGGTTTGTGTGCGATGCTGACCAAGCTTCTTTCAGTCCTAGGCACTCAACAGGCATTAAGCATAGAGTGTGAAAAGTGAGTTTCCTTGAGAGCTGCTTGGAAGCCTGATGGTGTGTGAAGTTAGTGAGCCAAATGGAGTTGTTCTCCCACTAGAACCACTCGGCTGCTTCTTCTTCAATATGCCCTTCACCAACATGCAGTGTTTCCTTGATTGAATTAGCTCTCACACCAATATTTCCGTCTAGAGCCTTTGCATTGAGGGCTATCTGAAAACGGCTTTGGCGCTGAAGTTGTCTGTGAATGTGGAGTTGGTGGCATGTGAAACCCGCATGTGGAGCATTTTTTTGTGTGCGATGCTGACCAAGCTTCTTTCAGTCCTAGGCACTCAACTGGCATTAAGCATAGAGTGTGAAAAGTGAGTTTCCTTGTGAGCTGCTTGGAAGCCTGATGGTGTGTGAAGTTAGTGAGAAAATGGAGTTGTTCTCCCACAAGAACCACTCGGCTGCTTCTTCTTCAATATGCCCTTCACCAACATGCAGTGTTTCCTTGATTGAATTAGCTCTCACACCAATATTTGCGTCTAGAGCCTTTGCATTGAGGGCTATCTGAAAACGGCTTTGGCGCTGAAGTTGTCTGTGAATGTGGAGTTGGTGGCATGTGAAACCCGCATGTGGAGCATTGGTTTGTGTGTGATGCTCTACCAGGTTCATTGCTAGATAATGCATTCAACGGGCATTAAGCATAGAGTGTGAAAAGTGAGTTTCCTTGAGAGCTGCTTGGAAGCCTGATGGTGTGTGAAGTTAGTGAGCCAAATGGAGTTGTCCTCCCAAAAGAACAACTTGGCTGCTTCTTCTTCAATATGCCCTTCACCAACATGCAGTGTTTCCTTGATTGAATTAGCTCTCACACCAATATTTGCGTCTAGAGCCTTTGCATTGAGGGCTATCTGAAAACGGCTTTGGCGCTGAAGTTGTCTGTGAATGTGGAGTTGGTGGCATGTGAAACCCGCATGTGGAGCATTGGTTTGTGTGTGATGCTCTACCAGGTTCATTCCTAGATAATGCACTCAAAGGGCATTAAGCATAGAGTGTGAAAAGTGAGTTTCCTTGAGAGCTGCTTGGAAGCCTGTTGATGTGTGAAGTTAGTGAGCCAAATGGAGTTGTTCTCCCACAAGAACCACTAGGCTGCTTCTTCTTCAATATGCCCTTCACCAACATGCAGTGTTTCCTTGATTGAATTAGCTCTCACACCAATATTTGAGTCTAGAGCCTTTGCATTGAGGGCTATCTGAAAACGGCATTGGCTCTGAAGTTGTCTGTGAATGTGGAGTTGGTGGCATGTGAAACCCGCATGTGGAGCATTGGTTTGTGTGCGATGCTGACCAAGCTTCTTTCAGTCCTAGGCACTCAACTGGTATTAAGCATAGAGTGTGAAAAGTGAGTTTCCTTGAGAGCTGCTTGGAAGCCTGATGGTGTGTGAAGTTAGTGAGCCAAATGGAGTTGTTCTCCCACTAGAACCACTCGGCTGCTTCTTCTTCAATATGCCCTTCACCAACATGCAGTGTTTCCTTGATTGAATTAGCTCTCACACCAATATTTGAGTCTAGAGCCTTTGCATTGAGGGCTATCTGAAAACGGCTTTGGCGCTGAAGTAGTCAGTGAATGTGGAGTTGGTGGCATGTGAAACCCGCATGTGGAGCATTGGTTTGTGTGCGATGCTGACCAAGCTTCTTGCAGTCCTAGGCACTCTAAGGGCATTAAGTCTAGAGTGTGAAAAGTGAGTTTCCTTGAGAGCTGCTTGGAAGCCTGATGGTGTGTGAAGTTAGTGAGCCAAATGGAGTTGTTCTCCCACAAGAATCACTCGGCTGCTTCTTCTTCAGTATGCCCTTCACCAACATGCAGTGTTTCCTTGATTGAATTAGCTCTCACACCAATATTTGCGTCTAGAGCCTTTGCATTGAGGGCTATCTGAAAACGGCTTTGGCGCTGAAGTTGTCTGTGAATGTGGAGTTGGTGGCATGTGAAACCCGCATGTGGAGCATTGGTTTGTGTGTGATGCTCTACCAGGTTCATTGCTAGATAATGCACTCAACGGGCATTAAGCATAGAGTGTGAAAAGTGAGTTTCCTTGAGAGATGCTTGGAAGCCTGATGGTGTGTGAAGTTAGCCAAATGAAGTTGTTCTCCCACAAGAATCACTCGGCTGCTTCTTCTTCAGTATGCCCTTCACCAACATGCAGTGTTTCCTTGATTGAATTAGCTCTCACACCAATATTTGCGTCTAGAGCCTTTGCATTGAGGGCTATCTGAAAACGGCTTTGGCGCTGAAGTTGTCTGTGAATGTGGAGTTGGTGGCATGTGAAACCCGCATGTGGAGCATTGGTTTGTGTGCGATGCTGACCAAGCTTCTTTCAGTCCTAGGCACTCAACAGGCATTAAGCATAGAGTGTGAAAAGTGAGTTTCCTTGAGAGCTGCTTGGAAGCCTGATGGTGTGTGAAGTTTGTCAGCCAAATGGAGTTGTTCTCCCACAAGAACCACTCGGCTGCTTCTTCTTCAATATGCCCTTCACCAACATGCAGTGTTTCCTTGATTGAATTAGCTCTCACACCAATATTTGCGTCTAGAGCCTTTGCTTTGAGGGCTATCTGAAAACGGCTTTGGAACTGAAGTTGTCTGTGAATGTGGAGTTGGTGGCATGTGAAACCCGCATGTGGAGCATTGGTTTGTGTGCGATGCTGACCAAGCTTGTTTCAGTCCTAGGCACTCAAAGAGCATTAAGCATAGAGTGTGAAAAGTGAGTTTCCTTGAGAGCTGCTTGGAAGCCTGATGGTGTGTGAAGTTAGTGAGCCAAATGGAGTTGTTCTCCCACAAGAACCACTCAGCTGCTTCTTCTTCAATATGCCCTTCACCAACATGCAGTGTTTCCTTGATTGAATTAGCTCTCACACCAATATTTGCGTCTAGAGCCTTTGCATTGAGGGCTATCTGAAAACGGCTTTGGCGCTGAAGTTGTCTGTGAATGTGGAGTTTTTGGCATGTGAAACCCGCATGTGGAGCATTGGTTTGTGTGTGATGCTCTACCAGGTTCATTCCTAGATAATTCACTCAAAGGGCATTAAGCATAGAGTGTGAAAAGTGAGTTTCCTTGAGAGCTGCTTGGAACCCTAATGGTGTGTGAAGTTAGTGAGCCAAATGGAGTTGTTCTCCCACAAGAACCACTCGGCTGCTTCTTCTTCAATATGCCCTTCACCAACATGCAGTGTTTCCTTGATTGAATTAGCTCTCACACCAATATTTGCGTCTAGAGCCTTTGCATTGAGGGCTATCTGAAAACGGCTTTGGCGCTGAAGTTGTCTGTGAATGTGGAGTTGGTGGCATGTGAAACCCGCATGTGGATCATTGGTTTGTGTGCGATGCTGACCAAGCTTCTTTCAGTCCTAGGCACTCTAAGGGCATTAAGCATAGAGTGTGAAAATTGAGTTTCCTTGAGAGCTGCTTGGAAGCCTGATGGTGTGTGAAGTTAGTGAGCCAAATGGAGTTGTTCTCCCACAAGAACCACTCGGCTGCTTCTTCTTCAATATTCCCTTCTCCAACATGCACTGTTTCCTTGATTGAATTAACTCTCACACCAATATTTGCGTCTAGAGCCTTTGCATTGAGGGCTATCTGAAAACGGCTTTGGCGCTGAAGTTGTCTGTGAATGTGGAGTTAGTGGCATGTGAAACCCGCATGTGGAGCATTGGTTTGTGTGCGATGCTTACCAAGCTTCTTTCAGTCCTAGGCCCGCAAAGGGCATTAAGCATAGAGTGTGAAAAGTGAGTTTCCTTGCGAGCTGCTTGGAAGCCTGATGGTGTGTGAAGTTAGTGAGCCAAATGGAGTTGTTCTCCCACAAGAACCACTCGGCTGCTTCTTCTTCAATATGCCCTTCACCAACATGCAGTGTTTCCTTGATTGAATTAGCTCTCACACCAATATTTGCGTCTAGAGCCTTTGCATTGAGGGCTATCTGAAAGCGGCTCTGGCGCTGAAGTTGTCTGTGAATGTGGAGTTGGTGGCATGTGAAACCCGCATGTGGAGCATTGGTTTGTGTGTTATGCTCTACCAGGTTCATTGCTAGATAATGCACTCAAAGGGCATTAAGCATAGAGTGTGAAAAGTGAGTTTCCTTGAGAGCTGCTTGGAAGCCTGATGGTGTGTGAAGTTAGTGAGCCAAATGGAGTTGTTCTCCCACAAGAACCACTCGGCTGCTTCTTCTTCAATATGCCCTTCACCAACATGCAGTGTTTCCTTGATTGAATTAGCTCTCACACCAATATTTGCGTCTAGAGCCTTTGCATTGAGGGCTATCTGAAAACGGCTTTGGCGCTGAAGTTGTCTGTGAATGTGGAGTTTTTGGCATGTGAAACCCACTTGTGGAGCATTGGTTTGTGTGTGATGCTCTACCAGGTTCATTCCTAGATAATACACTCAAAGGGCATTAAGCATAGAGTGTGAAAAGTGAGTTTCCTTGAGAGCTGCTTGGAAGCCTGATGGTGTGTGAAGTTAGTGAGCCAAATGGAGTTGTTCTCCCACAAGAACCACTAGGCTGCTTCTTCTTCAATATGCCCTTCACCAACATGCAGTGTTTCCTTGATTGAATTAGCTCTCACACCAATATTTGCGTCTAGAGCCTTTGCATTGAGGGCTATCTGAAAACGGATTTGGAGCTGAAGTTGTCTGTGAATGTGGAGTTGGTGGCCTGTGAAACCCGCATGTGGAGCATTGGTTTGTGTGCGATGCTGACCAAGCTTCTTTCAGTCCTAGGCACTCAAAGGGCATTAAGCATAGAGTGTGAAAAGTGAGTTTCCTTGAGAGCTGCTTGGAAGCCTGATGGTGTGTGAAGTTAGTGAGCCAAATGGAGTTGTTCTCCCACAAGAACCACTCGGCTGCTTCTTCTTCAATATGCCCTTACCAACATGCAGTGTTTCCTTGATTGAATTAGCTCTCACACCAATATTTGCGTCTAGAGCCTTTGCATTGAGGGCTATCTGAAAACGGCTCTGGCGCTGAAGTTGTCTGTGAATGTGGAGTTGGTGGCCTGTGAAACCCGCATGTGGAGCATTGGTTTGTGTGTTATGCTCTACCAGGTTCATTGCTAGATAATGCACTCAAAGGGCATTAAGCATAGAGTGTGAAAAGTGAGTTTCCTTGAGAGCTGCTTGGAAGCCTGATGGTGTGTGAAGTTAGTGAGCCAAATGGAGTTGTTCTCCCACAAGAACCACTCGGCTGCTTCTTCTTCAATATGCCCTTCACCAACATGCAGTGTTTCCTTGATTGAATTAGCTCTCACACCAATATTTGCGTCTAGAGCCTTTGCATTGAGGGCTATCTGAAAACGGCTCTGGCGCTGAAGTTGTCTGTGAATGTGGAGTTGGTGGCATGTGAAACCCGCATGTGGAGCATTGGTTTCTGTGCAATGCTTACCAAGCTTCTTTCAGTCCTAGGCACTCAAAGGGCCTTAAGCATAGAGTGTGAAAAGTGAGTTTCCTTGAGAGCTGCTTGGAAGCCTGATGGTCTGTGAAGTTAGTGAGCCAAATGGAGTTGTTCTCCCACAAGAACCACTCGGCTGCTTCTTCTTCAATATGCCCTTCACCAACATGCAGTGTTTCCTTGATTGAATTAGCTCTCACACCAATATTTGCGTCTAGAGCCTTTGCATTGAGGGCTAACTGAAAATGGCTCTGGCGCTGAAGTTGTCTGTGAATGTGGAGTTGGTGGCATGTGAAACCCGCATGTGGAGCATTGGTTTGTGTGTGATGCTCTACCAGGTTCATTGCTAGATAATGCACTTAAAGGGCATTAAGCATAGAGTGTGAAAATTGAGTTTCCTTGAGAGCTGCTTGGAAGCCTGATGGTGTGTGAAGTTAGTGAGCCAAATGGAGTTGTTCTCCCACAAGAATCACTCGGCTGCTTCTTCTTCAATATGCCCTTCACCAACATGCAGTGTTTCCTTGATTGAATTAGCTCTCACACCAATATTTGCGTCTAGAGCCTTTGCATTGAGGGCTATCTGAAAACGGCTTTGGCGCTGAAGTTGTCTGTGAATGTGGAGTTGGTGGCATGTGAAACCCGCATGTGGAGCATTGGTTTGTGTGCCATGCTGAGCAAGCTTCTTGCAGTCCTAGGCACTCAAAGGGCATTAAGCATAGAGTGTGAAAAGTGAGTTTCCTTGAGAGCTGCTTGGAAGCCTGATGGTGTGTGAAGTTAGTGAGCCAAATGGAGTTGTTCTCCCACAAGAACCACTCGGCTGCTTCTTCTTCAATATGCCCTTCACCAACATGCAGTGTTTCCTTGATTGAATTAGCTCTCACACCAATATTTGCGTCTAGAGCCTTTGCATTGAGGGCTATCTGAAAACGGCTTTGGCGCTGAAGTTGTCTGTGAATGTGGAGTTGGTGGCATGTGAAACCCGCATATGGAGCATTGGTTTCTGTTCAATGCTTACCAAGCTTCTTTCAGTCCTAGGCACTCAAAGGGCCTTAAGCATAGAGTGTGAAAAATGAGTTTCCTTGAGAGCTGCTTGGAAGCCTGATGGTCTGTGAAGTTAGTGAGCCAAATGGAGTTGTTCTCCCACAAGAACCACTCGGCTGCTTCTTCTTCAATATGCCCTTCACCAACATGCACTGTTTCCTTGATTGAATTAGCTCTCACACCAATATTTGCGTCTAGAGCCTTTGCATTGAAGGCTATCTGAAAACGGCTCTGGCGCTGAAGTTGTCTGTGAATGTGGAGTTGGTGGCCTGTGAAACCCGCATGTGGAGCATTGGTTTGTGTGTTATGCTCTACCAGGTTCATTGCTAGATAATGCACTCAAAGGGCATTAAGCATAGAGTGTGAAAAGTGAGTTTCCTTGAGAGCTGCTTGGAAGCCTGATGGTGTGTGAAGTTAGTGAGCCAAATGGAGTTGTTCTCCCACAAGAACCACTCAGCTGCTTCTTCTTCAATATGCCCTTCACCAACATGCAGTGTTTCCTTGATTGAATTAGCTCTCACACCAATATTTGTGTCTAGAGCCTTTGCATTGAGGGCTGTCTGAAAACGGCTGTGGCGCTGAAGTTGTCTGTGAATGTGGAGTTGGTGGCATGTGAAACCCGCATGTGGAGCATTGGTTTCTGTGCAATGCTTACCAAGCTTCTTTCAGTCCTAGGCACTCAAAGGGCCTTAAGCATAGAGTGTGAAAAGTGAGTTTCCTTGAGAGCTGCTTGGAAGCCTGATGGTGTGTGAAGTTAGTGAGCCAAATGGAGTTGTTCTCCCACAAGAACCACTCGGCTGCTTCTTCTTCAATATGCCCTTCACCAACATGCAGTTTTTCCTTGATTTAATTAGCTCTCACACCAATATTTGCGTCTAGAGCCTTTGCAATGAGGGCTATCTGAAAACGGCTTTGGCGCTGAAGTTGTCTGTGAATGTGGAGTTGGTGGCATGTGAAACCCGCATGTGGAGCATTGGTTTGTGTGTGATGCTCTACCAGGTTCTTTGCTAGATAATGCACTCAACGGGCATTAAGCATAGAGTGTGAAAAGTGAGTTTCCTTGAGAGCTGCTTGGAAGCCTGATGGTGTGTGAAGTTAGTGAGCCAAATGGAGTTGTTCTCCCACAAGAACCACTCGGCTGCTTCTTCTTCAATATGCCCTTCACCAACATGCAGTGTTTCCTTGATTGAATTAGCTCTCACACCAATATTTGCGTCTAGAGCCTTTGCATTGAGGGCTATCTGAAAACGGCTTTGGCGCTGAAGTTGTCTGTGAATGTGGAGTTGGTGGCATGTGAAACACACATGTGGAGCATTGGTTTGTGTGTGATTCTCCACCAGGTTCATTGCTAGATACTGCACTCAAAGGGCATTAAGCATAGAGTGTGAAAAGTGAGTTTCCTTGAGAGCTGCTTGGAAGCCTGATGGTGTGTGAAGTTAGTGAGCCAAATGGAGTTGTCCTCCCACAAGAACCACTCGGCTGCTTCTTCTTCAATATGCCCTTCACCAACATGCAGTGTTTCCTTGATTGAATTAGCTCTCACACCAATATTTGTGTCTAGAGCCTTTGCATTGAGGGCTATCTGAAAACGGCATTGGCGCTGAAGTTGTCTGTGAATGTGGAGTTGGTGGCATGTGAAACCCGCATGTGGAGCATTGGTTTGTGTGCGATGCTCTACCAGGATCATTCCTAGATAATGCACTCAAAGGGGATTAAGCATAGAGTGTGAAAAGTGAGTTTCCTTGAGAGCTGCTTGGAAGCCTGATGGTGTGTGAAGTTAGTGAGCCAAATGGAGTTGTTCTCCCACAAGAACCACTCGGCTGCTTCTTCTTCAATATGCCCTTCACCAACATGCAGTGTTTCCTTGATTGAATTAGCTCTCACACCAATATTTGCGTCTAGAGCCTTTGCATTGAGGGCTATCTGAAAACGGCTTTGGCGCTGAAGTTGTCTGTGAATGTGGAGTTGGTGGCATGTGAAACCCGCATGTGGAGCATTGGTTTGTGTGTGATGCTCTACCAGGTTCATTGCTAGATAATGCACTCAACGGGCATTAAGCATAGAGTGTGAAAAGTGAGTTTCCTTGAGAGCTGCTTGGAAGCCTGATGGTGTGTGAAGTTAGTGAGCCAAATGGAGTTGTTCTCCCACAAGAACCACTCGGCTGCTTCTTCTTCAATATGCCCTTCACCAACATGCAGTGTTTCCTTGATTGAATTAGCTCTCACACCAATATTTGCGTCTAGAGCCTTTGCATCGAGGGCTATCTGAAAACGGCTTTGGCGCTGAAGTTGTCTGTGAATGTGGAGTTGGTGGCATGTGAAACCCGCATGTGGAGCATTGGTTTGTGTGCGATGCTTACCAAGCTTCTTTCAGTCCTAGGCACTCAAAGGGCATTAAGCATAGAGTGTGAAAAGTGAGTTTCCTTGAGAGCTGCTTGGAAGCCTGATGGTGTGTGAAGTTAGTGAGCCAAATGGAGTTGTTCTCCCACAAGAACCACTCGGCTGCTTCTTCTTCAATATACCCTTCACCAACATGCAGTGTTTCCTTGATTGAATTAGCTCTCACACCAATATTTGAGTCTAGAGCCTTTGCATTGAGGGCTATCTGAAAACGGCTTTGGCGCTGAAGTTGTCTGTGAATGTGGAGATTTTGGCATGTGAAACCCGCATGTGGAGCATTGGTTTGTGTGTGATGCTCTACCAGGTTCATTCCTAGATAATGCACTCAACGGGCATTAAGCATAGAGTGTGAAAAGTGAGTTTCCTTGAGAGCTGCTTGGAAGCCTAATGGTGTGTGAAGTTAGTGAGCCAAATGGAGTTGTCCTCCCACAAGAACCAATCGGCTGCTTCTTCTTCAATATGCCCTTCACCAACATGCAGTGTTTCCTTGATTGAATTAGCTCTCACACCAATATTTGCGTCTAGAGCCTTTGCATTGAGGGCTATCTGAAAACGGCATTGGCGCTGAAGTTGTCTGTGAATGTGGAGTTGGTGGCATGTGAAACCCGCATGTGGAGCATTGGTTTGTGTGTGATGTTCTACCAGGTTCATTCCTAGATAATGCACTCAACGGGCATTAAGCATAGAGTGTGAAAAGTGAGTTTCCTTGAGAGCTGCTTGGAAGCCTGTTGATGTGTGAAGTTAGTGAGCCAAATGGAGTTGTTCTCCCACAAGAACCACTCGGCTGCTTCTTCTTCAATATGCCCTTCACCAACATGCAGTGCTTCATTGATTGAATTAGCTCTCACACCAATATTTGCGTCTAGAGCCTTTGCATTGAGGGCTATCTGAAAACGGCTTTGGCGCTGAAGTTGTCTGTGAATGTGGAGTTGGTGGCATGTGAAACCCGCATGTGGAGCATTGGTTTGTGCGCGATGCTGACCAAGCTTCTTTCAGTCCTAGGCACTCAACGGGCATTAAGCATAGAGTGTGAAAAGTGAGTTTCCTTGAGAGCTGCTTGGAAGCCTGTTGATGTGTGAAGTTAGTGAGCCAAATGGAGTTGTTCTCCCACAAGAACCACTCGGCTGCTTCTTCTTCAATATTCCCTTCACCAACATGCAGTGTTTCCTTGATTGAATTAGCTCTCACACCAATATTTGCGTCTAGAGCCTTTGCATCCAGGGCTATCTGAAAATGGCTTTGACGCAGAAGTTGTCTGTGAATGTGGAGTTTTTGGCCTGTGAAACCCGCATGTGGAGCATTGGTTTGTGTGCGATGCTTACCAAGCTTCTTTCAATCCTAGGCACTCAAAGGGCATTAAGCATAGAGTGTGAAAAGTGAGTTTCCTTGAGAGCTGCTTGGAAGCCTGATGGTGTGTGAAGTTAGTGAGCCAAATGGAATTGTTCTCCCACAAGAACCACTCGGCTGCTTCTTCTTCAATATGCCCTTCACCAACATGCAGTGTTTCCTTGATTGAATTAGCTCTCACATCAATATTTGCGTCTAGAGCCTTTGCATTGACGGCTATCTGAAAACGGCTTTGGCGCTGAAGTTGTCTGTGAATGTGGAGTTGGTGGCATGTGAAACCCGCATGTGGAGCATTGGTTTGTGTGCGATGCTGACCAAGCTTCTTTCAGTCCTAGGCACTCAACGGGCATTAAGCATAGAGTGTGAAAAGTGAGTTTCCTTGAGAGCTGCTTGGAAGCCTGATGGTGTGTGAAGTTAGTGAGCCAAATGGAGTTGTTCTCCCACAAGAACCACTCGGCTGCTTCTTCTTCAATATGCCCTTCACCAACATGCAGTGTTTCCTTGATTGAATTAGCTCTCACACCAATATTTGCGTCTAGAGCCTTTGCATTGAGGGCTATCTGAAAACGGCTTTGGCGCTGAAGTTGTCTGTGAATGTGGAGTTGGTGGCATGTGAAACCCACATGTGGAGCATTGGTTTGTGTGAGATTCTCCACCAGGTTCATTGCTAGATACTGCACTCAAAGGGCATTAAGCATAGAGTGTGAAAAGTGAGTTTCCTTGAGAGCTGCTTGGAAGCCTGATGGTGTGTGAAGTTATTGAGCCAAATGGAGTTGTCCTCCCACAAGAACCACTCGGCTGCTTCTTCTTCAATATGCCCTTCACCAACATGCAGTGTTTCCTTGATTGAATTAGCTCTCACACCAATATTTGTGTCTAGAGCCTTTGCATTGAGGGCTATCTGAAAACGGCATTGGCGCTGAAGTTGTCTGTGAATGTGGAGTTGGTGGCATGTGAAACCCGCATGTGGAGCATTGGTTTGTGTGCGATGCTCTACCAGGATCATTCCTAGATAATGCACTCAAAGGGGATTAAGCATAGAGTGTGAAAAGTGAGTTTCCTTGAGAGCTGCTTGGAAGCCTGATGGTGTGTGAAGTTAGTGAGCCAAATGGAGTTGTTCTCCCACAAGAACCACTCTGCTGCTTCTTCTTCAATATGCCCTTCACCAACATGCAGTGTTTCCTTGATTGAATTAGCTCTCACACCAATATTTGCGTCTAGAGCCTTTGCATTGAGGGCTATCTGAAAACGGCTTTGGCGCTGAAGTTGTCTGTGAATGTGGAGTTGGTGGCATGTGAAACCCGCATGTGGAGCATTGGTTTGTGTGCGATGCTTACCAAGCTTCTTCAGTCCTAGGCACTCAACGGGCATTAAGCATAGAGTGTGAAAAGTGAGTTTCCTTGTAAGCTGCTTGGAAGCCTGATGGTGTGTGAAGTTAGTGAGCCAAATGGAGTTGTTCTCCCACAAGAACCACTTGGCTGGTTCTTCTTCAATATGCCCTTCACCAACATGCAGTGTTTCCTTGATGGAATTAGCTCTCACACCAATATTTGCGTCTAGAGCCTTTTCATCGAGGGCTATCTGAAAACGGCTTTGGCGCTGAAGTTGTCTGTGAATGTGGAGTTGGTGGCATGTGAAACCCGCATGTGGAGCATTGGTTTGTGTGTGATGCTCTACCAGGTTCTTTGCTAGATAATGCACTCAACGGGCATTAAGCATAGAGTGTGAAAAGTGAGTTTCCTTGAGAGCTGCTTGGAAGCCTGATGGTGTGTGAAGTTAGTGAGCCAAATGGAGTTGTTCTCCCACAAGAACCACTCGGCTGCTTCTTCTTCAATATGCCCTTCACCAACATGCAGTGTTTCCTTGATTGAATTAGCTCTCACACCAATATTTGCATCTAGAGCCTTTGCATTGAGGGCCATCTGAAAACGGCTCTGGCGCTGAAGTTGTCTGTGAATGTGGAGTTGGTGGCATGTGAAACCCGCATGTGGAGCATTGATTTGTGTGCGATGCTCTACCAGGTTAATTGCTAGATACTGCACTCAAAGGGCATTAAGCATAGAGTGTGAAAAGTGAGTTTCCTTGAGAGCTGCTTGGAAGCCTAATGGTGTGTGAAGTTAGTGAGTCAAATGGAGTTGTTCTCCCACAAGAACCACTCGGCTGCTTCTTCTTCAATATGCCCTTCACCAACATGCAGTGCTTCATTGATTGAATTAGCTCTCACACCAATATTTGCCTCTAGAGCCTTTGCATTGAGGGCTATCTGAAAACGGCTTTGGCGCTGAAGTAGTCTGTGAATGTGGAGTTGGTGGCATGTGAAACCCGCATGTGGAGCATTGGTTTGTGCGCGATGCTGACCAAGCTTCTTTCAGTCCTAGGCACTCAACGGGCATTAAGCATAGAGTGTGAAAAGTGAGCTTCTTTGAGAGCTGCTTGGAAGCCTGATGGTGTGTGAAGTTAGTGAGCCAAATGGAGTTGTTCTCCCACAAGAACCACTCGGCTGCTTCTTCTTCAATATTCCCTTCACCAACATGCAGTGTTTCCTTGATTGAATTAGCTCTCACACCAATATTTGCGTCTAGAGCCTTTGCATTGAGGGCTTTCTGAAAACGGCTTTGACGCAGAAGTTGTCTGTGAATGTGGAGTTGGTGGCCTGTGAAACCCGCATGTGGAGCATTGGTTTGTGTGCGATGCTTACCAAGCTTCTTTCAGTCCTAGGCACTCAAAGAGCATTAAGCATAGAGTGTGAAAAGTGAGTTTCCTTGAGAGCTGCTTGGAAGCCTGATGGTGTGTGAAGTTAGTGAGCCAAATGGAATTGTTCTCCCACAAGAACCACTCGGCTGCTTCTTCTTCAATATGCCCTTCACCAACATGCAGTGTTTCCTTGATTGAATTAGCTCTCACACAAATATTTGCGTCTAGATCCTTTGCATTGAGGGCTATCTGAAAAAGTCTCTGGCGCTGAAGTTGTCTGTGAATGTGGAGTTTTTGGCATGTGAAAGCCGCATGTGGAGCATTGGTTTGTGTGTGATGCTCTACCAGGTTCATTCCTAGATAATGCACTCAAAGGGCATTAAGCATAGAGTGTGAAAAGTGAGTTTCCTTGAGAGCTGCTTGGAAGCCTGATGGTGTGTGAAGTTAGTCAGCCAAATGGAGTTGTTCTCCCACAAGAATCACTCGGCTGCTTCTTCTTCAATATGCCCTTCACTAACATGCAGTGTTTCCTTGATTGAATTAGCTCTCACACCAAAATTTGCGTCTAGAGCCTTTGCATTGAGGGCTATCTGAAAAAGGCTCTGGCGCTGAAGTTGTCTGTGAATGTGGAGTTTTTGGCATGTGAAACCCGCATGTGTAGCATTGGTTTGTGTGTGATGCTCTACCAGGTTCATTCCTAGGCACTCAAAGGGCATAAAGCAGAGAGTGTGAAAAGTGAGTTTCCTTGAGAGCTGCTTGGAAGCCTAATGGTGTGTGAAGTTTGAGCCAAATGGAGTTGTTCTCCCACAAGAACCACTCGGCTGCTTCTTCTTCAATATGCCCTTCACCAACATGCAGTGTTTCCTTGATTGAATTAGCTCTCACACCAATATTTGCGTCTAGAGCCTTTGCATTGAGGACTATCTGAAAACGGCTTTGGCGCTGAAGTTGTCTGTGAATGTGGAGTTGGTGGCATGTGAAACCCGCATGTGGAGCATTGGTTTGTGTGTGATGCTCTACCAGGTTCATTGCTAGATAATGCACTTAAAGGGCATTAAGCATAGAGTGTGAAAAGTGAGTTTCCTTGAGAGCTGCTTGGAAGCCTGATGGTGTGTGAAGTTAGTGAGCCAAATGGAGTTGTTCTCCCACAAGAATCACTCGGCTGCTTCTTCTTCAATATGCCCTTCACCAACATGCAGTGTTTCCTTGATTGAATTAGCTCTCACACCAATATTTGCGTCTAGAGCCTTTGCATTGAGGGCTATCTGAAAACGGCTTTGGCGCTGAAGTTGTCTGTGAATGTGGAGTTGGTGGCATGTGAAACCCGCATGTGGAGCATTGGTTTGTGTGCGATGCTGACCAAGCTTCTTTCAGTCCTAGGCACTCAAAGGGCATTAAGCATAGAGTGTGAAAAGTGAGTTTCCTTGAGAGCTGCTTGGAAGCCTGATGGTGTGTGAAGTTAGTGAGCCAAATGGAGTTGTTCTCCCACAAGAACCACTCGGCTGCTTCTTCTTCAATATGCCCTTCACCAACATGCAGTGTTTCCTTGATTGAATTAGCTCTCACACCAATATTTGCGTCTAGAGCCTTTGCATTGAGGGCTATCTGAAAACGGCTTTGGCGCTGAAGTTGTCTGTGAATGTGGAGTTGGTGGCATGTGAAACCCGCATATGGAGCATTGGTTTCTGTTCAATGCTTACCAAGCTTCTTTCAGTCCTAGGCACTCAAAGGGCCTTAAGCATAGAGTGTGAAAAATGAGTTTCCTTGAGAGCTGCTTGGAAGCCTGATGGTCTGTGAAGTTAGTGAGCCAAATGGAGTTGTTCTCCCACAAGAACCACTCGGCTGCTTCTTCTTCAATATGCCCTTCACCAACATGCACTGTTTCCTTGATTGAATTAGCTCTCACACCAATATTTGCGTCTAGAGCCTTTGCATTGAAGGCTATCTGAAAACGGCTCTGGCGCTGAAGTTGTCTGTGAATGTGGAGTTGGTGGCATGTGAAACCCGCATGTGGAGCATTGGTTTGTGTGTGATGCTCTACCAGGTTCATTCGTATATAATGCACTCAAAGGGCATTAAGCATAGAGTGTGAAAAGTGAGTTTCCTTGAGAGCTGCTTGGAAGCCTGATGGTGTGTGAAGTTAGTGAGCCAAATGGAGTTGTTCTCCCACAAGAACCACTCAGCTGCTTCTTCTTCAATATGCCCTTCACCAACATGCAGTGTTTCCTTGATTGAATTAGCTCTCACACCAATATTTGTGTCTAGAGCCTTTGCATTGAGGGCTGTCTGAAAACGGCTGTGGCGCTGAAGTTGTCTGTGAATGTGGAGTTGGTGGCATGTGAAACCCGCATGTGGAGCATTGGTTTCTGTGCAATGCTTACCAAGCTTCTTTCAGTCCTAGGCACTCAAAGGGCCTTAAGCATAGAGTGTGAAAAGTGAGTTTCCTTGAGAGCTGCTTGGAAGCCTGATGGTGTGTGAAGTTAGTGAGCCAAATGGAGTTGTTCTCCCACAAGAACCACTCGGCTGCTTCTTCTTCAATATGCCCTTCACCAACATGCAGTTTTTCCTTGATTTAATTAGCTCTCACACCAATATTTGAGTCTAGAGCCTTTGCAATGAGGGCTATCTGAAAACGGCTTTGGCGCTGAAGTTGTCTGTGAATGTGGAGTTGGTGGCATGTGAAACCCGCATGTGGAGCATTGGTTTGTGTGTGATGCTCTACCAGGTTCTTTGCTAGATAATGCACTGAACGGGCATTAAGCATAGAGTGTGAAAAGTGAGTTTCCTTGAGAGCTGCTTGGAAGCCTGATGGTGTGTGAAGTTAGTGAGCCAAATGGAGTTGTTCTCCCACAAGAACCACTCGGCTGCTTCTTCTTCAATATGCCCTTCACCAACATGCAGTGTTTCCTTGATTGAATTAGCTCTCACACCAATATTTGCGTCTAGAGCCTTTGCATTGAGGGCTATCTGAAAACGGCTTTGGCGCTGAAGTTGTCTGTGAATGTGGAGTTGGTGGCATGTGAAACCCACATGTGGAGCATTGGTTTGTGTGTGATTCTCCACCAGGTTCATTGCTAGATACTGCACTCAAAGGGCATTAAGCATAGAGTGTGAAAAGTGAGTTTCCTTGAGAGCTGCTTGGAAGCCTGATGGTGTGTGAAGTTATTGAGCCAAATGGAGTTGTCCTCCCACAAGAACCACTCGGCTGCTTCTTCTTCAATATGCCCTTCACCAACATGCAGTGTTTCCTTGATTGAATTAGCTCTCACACCAATATTTGTGTCTAGAGCCTTTGCATTGAGGGCTATCTGAAAACGGCATTGGCGCTGAAGTTGTCTGTGAATGTGGAGTTGGTGGCATGTGAAACCCGCATGTGGAGCATTGGTTTGTGTGCTATGCTCTACCAGGATCATTCCTAGATAATGCACTCAAAGGGGATTAAGCATAGAGTGTGAAAAGTGAGTTTCCTTGAGAGCTGCTTGGAAGCCTGATGGTGTGTGAAGTTAGTGAGCCAAATGGAGTTGTTCTCCCACAAGAACCACTCGGCTGCTTCTTCTTCAATATGCCCTTCACCAACATGCAGTGTTTCCTTGATTGAATTAGCTCTCACACCAATATTTGCGTCTAGAGCCTTTGCATTGAGGGCTATCTGAAAACGGCTTTGGCGCTGAAGTTGTCTGTGAATGTGGAGTTGGTGGCATGTGAAACCCGCATGTGGAGCATTGGTTTGTGTGTGATGCTCTACCAGGTTCATTGCTAGATAATGCACTCAACGGGCATTAAGCATAGAGTGTGAAAAGTGAGTTTCCTTGAGAGCTGCTTGGAAGCCTGATGGTGTGTGAAGTTAGTGAGCCAAATGGAGTTGTTCTCCCACAAGAACCACTCGGCTGCTTCTTCTTCAATATGCCCTTCACCAACATGCAGTGTTTCCTTGATTGAATTAGCTCTCACACCAATATTTGCGTCTAGAGCCTTTGCATCGAGGGCTATCTGAAAACGGCTTTGGCGCTGAAGTTGTCTGTGAATGTGGAGTTGGTGGCATGTGAAACCCGCATGTGGAGCATTGGTTTGTGTGCGATGCTTACCAAGCTTCTTTCAGTCCTAGGCACTCAAAGGGCATTAAGCATAGAGTGTGAAAAGTGAGTTTCCTTGAGAGCTGCTTGGAAGCCTGATGGTGTGTGAAGTTAGTGAGCCAAATGGAGTTGTTCTCCCACAAGAACCACTCGGCTGCTTCTTCTTCAATATACCCTTCACCAACATGCAGTGTTTCCTTGATTGAATTAGCTCTCACACCAATATTTGCGTCTAGAGCCTTTGCATTGAGGGCTATCTGAAAACGGCTTTGGCGCTGAAGTTGTCTGTGAATGTGGAGATTTTGGCATGTGAAACCCGCATGTGGAGCATTGGTTTGTGTGTGATGCTCTACCAGGTTCATTCCTAGATAATGCACTCAACGGGCATTAAGCATAGAGTGTGAAAAGTGAGTTTCCTTGAGAGCTGCTTGGAAGCCTAATGGTGTGTGAAGATAGTGAGCCCAATGGAGTTGTCCTCCCACAAGAACCAATCGGCTGCTTCTTCTTCAATATGCCCTTCACCAACATGCAGTGTTTCCTTGATTGAATTAGCTCTCACACCAATATTTGCGTCTAGAGCCTTTGCATTGAGGGCTATCTGAAAACGGCATTGGCGCTGAAGTTGTCTGTGAATGTGGAGTTGGTGGCATGTGAAACCCGCATGTGGAGCATTGGTTTGTGTGTGATGTTCTACCAGGTTCATTCCTAGATAATGCACTCAACGGGCATTAAGCATAGAGTGTGAAAAGTGAGTTTCCTTGAGAGCTGCTTGGAAGCCTGTTGATGTGTGAAGTTAGTGAGCCAAATGGAGTTGTTCTCCCACAAGAACCACTCGGCTGCTTCTTCTTCAATATGCCCTTCACCAACATGCAGTGCTTCATTGATTGAATTAGCTCTCACACCAATATTTGCGTCTAGAGCCTTTGCATTGAGGGCTATCTGAAAACGGCTTTGGCGCTGAAGTTGTCTGTGAATGTGGAGTTGGTGGCATGTGAAACCCGCATGTGGAGCATTGGTTTGTGCGCGATGCTGACCAAGCTTCTTTCAGTCCTAGGCACTCAACGGGCATTAAGCATAGAGTGTGAAAAGTGAGTTTCCTTGAGAGCTGCTTGGAAGCCTGATGGTGTGTGAAGTTAGTGAGCCAAATGGAGTTGTTCTCCCACAAGAACCACTCGGCTGCTTCTTCTTCAATATTCCCTTCACCAACATGCAGTGTTTCCTTGATTGAATTAGCTCTCACACCAATATTTGCGTCTAGAGCCTTTGCATCCAGGGCTATCTGAAAACGGCTTTGACGCAGAAGTTGTCTGTGAATGTGGAGTTTTTGGCCTGTGAAACCCGCATGTGGAGCATTGGTTTGTGTGCGATGCTTACCAAGCTTCTTTCAGTCCTAGGCACTCAAAGGGCATTAAGCATAGAGTGTGAAAAGTGAGTTTCCTTGAGAGCTGCTTGGAAGCCTGATGGTGTGTGAAGTTAGTGAGCCAAATGGAATTGTTCTCCCACAAGAACCACTCGGCTGCTTCTTCTTCAATATGCCCTTCACCAACATGCAGTGTTTCCTTGATTGAATTAGCTCTCACATCAATATTTGCGTCTAGAGCCTTTGCATTGACGGCTATCTGAAAACGGCTTTGGCGCTGAAGTTGTCTGTGAATGTGGAGTTGGTGGCATGTGAAACCCGCATGTGGAGCATTGGTTTGTGTGCGATGCTGACCAAGCTTCTTTCAGTCCTAGGCACTCAAAGGGCATTAAGCATAGAGTGTGAAAAGTGAGTTTCCTTGAGAGCTGCTTGGAAGCCTGATGGTGTGTGAAGTTAGTGAGCCAAATGGAGTTGTTCTCCCAAAAGAACCACTCGGCTGCTTCTTCTTCAATATGCCCTTCACCAACATGCAGTGTTTCCTTGATTGAATTAGCTCTCACACCAATATTTGCGTCTAGAGCCTTTGCATTGAGGGCTATCTGAAAACGGCTTTGGCGCTGAAGTTGTCTGTGAATGTGGAGTTGGTGGCATGTGAAACCCACATGTGGAGCATTGGTTTGTGTGAGATTCTCCACCAGGTTCATTGCTAGATACTGCACTCAAAGGGCATTAAGCATAGAGTGTGAAAAGTGAGTTTCCTTGAGAGCTGCTTGGAAGCCTGATGGTGTGTGAAGTTATTGAGCCAAATGGAGTTGTCCTCCCACAAGAACCACTCGGGTGCTTCTTCTTCAATATGCCCTTCACCAACATGCAGTGTTTCCTTGATTGAATTAGCTCTCACACCAATATTTGTGTCTAGAGCCTTTGCATTGAGGGCTATCTGAAAACGGCATTGGCGCTGAAGTTGTCTGTGAATGTGGAGTTGGTGGCATGTGAAACCCGCATGTGGAGCATTGGTTTGTGTGCGATGCTCTACCAGGATCATTCCTAGATAATGCACTCAAAGGGGATTAAGCATAGAGTGTGAAAAGTGAGTTTCCTTGAGAGCTGCTTGGAAGCCTGATGGTGTGTGAAGTTAGTGAGCCAAATGGAGTTGTTCTCCCACAAGAACCACTCGGCTGCTTCTTCTTCAATATGCCCTTCACCAACATGCAGTGTTTCCTTGATTGAATTAGCTCTCACACCAATATTTGCGTCTAGAGCCTTTGCATTGAGGGCTATCTGAAAACGGCTTTGGCGCTGAAGTTGTCTGTGAATGTGGAGTTGGTGGCATGTGAAACCCGCATGTGGAGCATTGGTTTGTGTGCGATGCTTACCAAGCTTCTTCAGTCCTAGGCACTCAACGGGCATTAAGCATAGAGTGTGAAAAGTGAGTTTCCTTGTAAGCTGCTTGGAAGCCTGATGGTGTGTGAAGTTAGTGAGCCAAATGGAGTTGTTCTCCCACAAGAACCACTTGGCTGGTTCTTCTTCAATATGCCCTTCACCAACATGCAGTGTTTCCTTGATGGAATTAGCTCTCACACCAATATTTGCGTCTAGAGCCTTTTCATCGAGGGCTATCTGAAAACGGCTTTGGCGCTGAAGTTGTCTGTGAATGTGGAGTTGGTGGCATGTGAAACCCGCATGTGGAGCATTGGTTTGTGTGTGATGCTCTACCAGGTTCTTTGCTAGATAATGCACTCAACGGGCATTAAGCATAGAGTGTGAAAAGTGAGTTTCCTTGAGAGCTGCTTGGAAGCCTGATGGTGTGTGAAGTTAGTGAGCCAAATGGAGTTGTTCTCCCACAAGAACCACTCGGCTGCTTCTTCTTCAATATGCCCTTCACCAACATGCAGTGTTTCCTTGATTGAATTAGCTCTCACACCAATATTTGCGTCTAGAGCCTTTGCATTGAGGGCCATCTGAAAACGGCTCTGGCGCTGAAGTTGTCTGTGAATGTGGAGTTGGTGGCATGTGAAACCCGCATGTGGAGCATTGATTTGTGTGCGATGCTCTACCAGGTTAATTGCTAGATACTGCACTCAAAGGGCATTAAGCATAGAGTGTGAAAAGTGAGTTTCCTTGAGAGCTGCTTGGAAGCCTAATGGTGTGTGAAGTTAGTGAGTCAAATGGAGTTGTTCTCCCACAAGAACCACTCGGCTGCTTCTTCTTCAATATGCCCTTCACCAACATGCAGTGCTTCATTGATTGAATTAGCTCTCACACCAATATTTGCGTCTAGAGCCTTTGCATTGAGGGCTATCTGAAAACGGCTTTGGCGCTGAAGTAGTCTGTGAATGTGGAGTTGGTGGCATGTGAAACCCGCATGTGGAGCATTGGTTTGTGCGCGATGCTGACCAAGCTTCTTTCAGTCCTAGGCACTCAACGGGCATTAAGCATAGAGTGTGAAAAGTGAGCTTCTTTGAGAGCTGCTTGGAAGCCTGATGGTGTGTGAAGTTAGTGAGCCAAATGGAGTTGTTCTCCCACAAGAACCACTCGGCTGCTTCTTCTTCAATATGCCCTTCACCAACATGCAGTGTTTCCTTGATTGAATTAGCTCTCACACCAATATTTGCGTCTAGAGCCTTTGCATTGAGGGCTATCTGAAAACGGCTTTGACGCCGAAGTTGTCTGTGAATGTGAAGTTGGTGGCCTGTGAAACCCGCATGTGGAGCATTGGTTTGTGTGCGATGCTTACCAAGCTTCTTTCAGTCCTAGGCACTCAAAGAGCATTAAGCATAGAGTGTGAAAAGTGAGTTTCCTTGAGGGCTGCTTGGAAGCCTGATGGTGTGTGAAGTTAGTGAGCCAAATGGAATTGTTCTCCCACAAGAACCACTCGGCTGCTTCTTCTTCAATATGCCCTTCACCAACATGCAGTGTTTCCTTGATTGAATTAGCTCTCACACAAATATTTGCGTCTAGATCCTTTGCATTGAGGGCTATCTGAAAAAGTCTCTGTCGCTGAAGTTGTCTGTGAATGTGGAGTTTTTGGCATGTGAAAGCCGCATGTGGAGCATTGGTTTGTGTGTGATGCTCTACCAGGTTCATTCCTAGATAATGCACTCAAAGGGCATTAAGCATAGAGTGTGAAAAGTGAGTTTCCTTGAGAGCTGCTTGGAAGCCTGTTGATGTGTGAAGTTAGTGAGCCAAATGGAGTTGTTCTCCCACAAGAATCACTCGGCTGCTTCTTCTTCAATATGCCCTTCACTAACATGCAGTGTTTCCTTGATTGAATTAGCTCTCACACCAAAATTTGCGTCTAGAGCCTTTGCATTGAGGGCTATCTGAAAAAGGCTCTGGCGCTGAAGTTGTCTGTGAATGTGGAGTTTTTGGCATGTGAAACCCGCATGTGTAGCATTGGTTTGTGTGTGATGCTCTACCAGGTTCATTCCTAGGCACTCAAAGGGCATAAAGCAGAGAGTGTGAAAAGTGAGTTTCCTTGAGAGCTGCTTGGAAGCCTAATGGTGTGTGAAGTTTGAGCCAAATGGAGTTGTTCTCCCACAAGAACCACTCGGCTGCTTCTTCTTCAATATGCCCTTCACCAACATGCAGTGTTTCCTTGATTGAATTAGCTCTCACACCAATATTTGCGTCTAGAGCCTTTGCATTGAGGACTATCTGAAAACGGCTTTGGCGCTGAAGTTGTCTGTGAATGTGGAGTTGGTGGCATGTGAAACCCGCATGTGGAGCATTGGTTTGTGTGTGATCTTCTACCAGGTTCATTGCTAGATAATGCACTCAAAGGGCATTAAGCATAGAGTGTGAAAAGTGAGTTTCCTTGAGAGCTGCTTGGAAGCGTGATGGTGTGTGAAGTTAGTGAGCCAAATGGAGTTGTTCTCCCACAAGAATCACTCGGCTGCTTCTTCTTCAATATGCCCTTCACCAACATGCAGTGTTTCCTTGATTGAATTAGCTCTCACACCAATATTTGCGTCTAGAGCCTTTGCATTGAGGGCTATCTGAAAACGGCTTTGGCGCTGAAGTTGTCTGTGAATGTGGAGTTGGTGGCATGTGAAACCCGCATGTGGAGCATTGGTTTGTGTGCGATGCTGACCAAGCTTCTTTCAGTCCTAGGCACTCAAAGGGCATTAAGCATAGAGTGTGAAAAGTGAGTTTCCTTGAGAGCTGCTTGGAAGCCTGATGGTGTGTGAAGTTAGTGAGCCAAATGGAGTTGTTCTCCCACAAGAACCACTCGGCTGCTTCTTCTTCAATATGCCCTTCACCAACATGCAGTGTTTCCTTGATTGAATTAGCTCTCACACCAATATTTGCGTCTAGAGCCTTTGCATTGAGGGCTATCTGAAAACGGCTGTGGCGCTGAAGTTGTCTGTGAATGTGGAGTTGGTGGCATGTGAAACCCGCATGTGGAGCATTGGTTTGTGTGTGATGCTCTACCAGGTTCATTCCTAGATAATGCACTCAAAGGGCATTAAGCATAGAGTGTGAAAAGTGAGTTTCCTTGAGAGCTGCTTGGAAACCTGTTGATGTGTGAAGTTAGTGAGCCAAATGGAGTTGTTCTCCCACAAGAATCACTCGGCTGCTTCTTCTTCAATATGCCCTTCACCAACATGCAGTGTTTCCTTGATTGAATTAGCTCTCACACCAAAATTTGCGTCTAGAGCCTTTGCATTGAGGGCTATCTGAAAAAGGCTCTGGCGCTGAAGTTGTCTGTGAATGTGGAGTTTTTGGCATGTGAAACCCGCATGTGTAGCATTGGTTTGTGTGTGATGCTCTACCAGGTTCATTCCTAGGCACTCAAAGGGCATAAAGCAGAGAGTGTGAAAAGTGAGTTTCCTTGAGAGCTGCTTGGAAGCCTAATGGTGTGTGAAGTTTGTGCCAAATGGAGTTGTTCTCCCACAAGAACCACTCGGCTGCTTCTTCTTCAATATGCCCTTCACCAACATGCAGTGTTTCCTTGATTGAATTAGCTCTCACACCAATATTTGCGTCTAGAGCCTTTGCATTGAGGACTATCTGAAAACGGCTTTGGCGCTGAAGTTGTCTGTGAATGTGGAGTTGGTGGCATGTGAAACCCGCATGTGGAGCATTGGTTTGTGTGTGATGCTCTACCAGGTTCATTGCTAGATAATGCACTGAACGGGCATTAAGCATAGAGTGTGAAAAGTGAGTTTCCTTGAGAGCTGCTTGGAAGCGTGATGGTGTGTGAAGTTAGTGAGCCAAATGGAGTTGTTCTCCCACAAGAACCACTCGGCTGCTTCTTCTTCAATATGCCCTTCACCAACATGCAGTGTTTCCTTGATTGAATTAGCTCTCACACCAATATTTGCGTCTAGAGCCTTTGCATTGAGGGCTATCTGAAAACGGCTTTGGCGCTGAAGTAGTCTGTGAATGTGGAGTTGGTGGCATGTGAAACCCGCATGTGGAGCATTGGTTTGTGTGCGATGCTTACCAAGCTTCTTTCAGTCCTAGGCACTCTACGGGAATTAAGCATAGAGTGTGAAAAGTGAGTTTCCTTGAGAGCTGCTTGGAAGCCTGATGGTGTGTGAAGTTAGTGAGCCAAATGGAGTTGTTCTCCCACTAGAACCACTCGGCTGCTTCTTCTTCAATATGCCCTTCACCAACATGCAGTGTTTCCTTGATTGAATTAGCTCTCACACAAATATTTGATTCTAGAGCCTTTGCATTGAGGGCTGTCTGAAAACGGCTTTGGCGCTGAAGTTGTCTGTGAATGTGGAGTTGGTGGCATGTGAAACCCGCATGTGGAGCATTGGTTTGTGTGTGATGCTCTACCAGGTTCATTGCTAGATAATGCACTTAAAGGGCATTAAGCATAGAGTGTGAAAAGTGAGTTTCCTTGAGAGCTGCTTGGAAGCCTGATGGTGTGTGAAGTTAGTGAGCCAAATGGAGTTGTTCTCCCACAAGAATCACTCGGCTGCTTCTTCTTCAATATGCCCTTCACCAACATGCAGTGTTTCCTTGATTGAATTAGCTCTCACACCAATATTTGCGTCTAGAGCCTTTGCATTGAGGGCTATCTGAAAACGGCTTTGGCGCTGAAGTTGTCTGTGAATGTGGAGTTGGTGGCATGTGAAACCCGCATGTGGAGCATTGGTTTGTGTGCGATGCTGACCAAGCTTCTTTCAGTCCTAGGCACTCAAAGGGCATTAAGCATAGAGTGTGAAAAGTGAGTTTCCTTGAGAGCTGCTTGGAAGCCTGATGGTGTGTGAAGTTAGTGAGCCAAATGGAGTTGTTCTCCCACAAGAACCACTCGGCTGCTTCTTCTTCAATATGCCCTTCACCAACATGCAGTGTTTCCTTGATTGAATTAGCTCTCACACCAATATTTGCGTCTAGAGCCTTTGCATTGAGGGCTATCTGAAAACGGCTGTGGCGCTGAAGTTGTCTGTGAATGTGGAGTTGGTGGCATGTGAAACCCGCATGTGGAGCATTGGTTTGTGTGTGATGCTCTACCAGGTTCATTCCTAGATAATGCACTCAAAGGGCATTAAGCATAGAGTGTGAAAAGTGAGTTTCCTTGAGAGCTGCTTGGAAACCTGTTGATGTGTGAAGTTAGTGAGCCAAATGGAGTTGTTCTCCCACAAGAATCACTCGGCTGCTTCTTCTTCAATATGCCCTTCACCAACATGCAGTGTTTCCTTGATTGAATTAGCTCTCACACCAAAATTTGCGTCTAGAGCCTTTGCATTGAGGGCTATCTGAAAAAGGCTCTGGCGCTGAAGTTGTCTGTGAATGTGGAGTTTTTGGCATGTGAAACCCGCATGTGTAGCATTGGTTTGTGTGTGATGCTCTACCAGGTTCATTCCTAGGCACTCAAAGGGCATAAAGCAGAGAGTGTGAAAAGTGAGTTTCCTTGAGAGCTGCTTGGAAGCCTAATGGTGTGTGAAGTTTGTGCCAAATGGAGTTGTTCTCCCACAAGAACCACTCGGCTGCTTCTTCTTCAATATGCCCTTCACCAACATGCAGTGTTTCCTTGATTGAATTAGCTCTCACACCAATATTTGCGTCTAGAGCCTTTGCATTGAGGACTATCTGAAAACGGCTTTGGCGCTGAAGTTGTCTGTGAATGTGGAGTTGGTGGCATGTGAAACCCGCATGTGGAGCATTGGTTTGTGTGTGATGCTCTACCAGGTTCATTGCTAGATAATGCACTGAACGGGCATTAAGCATAGAGTGTGAAAAGTGAGTTTCCTTGAGAGCTGCTTGGAAGCGTGATGGTGTGTGAAGTTAGTGAGCCAAATGGAGTTGTTCTCCCACAAGAACCACTCGGCTGCTTCTTCTTCAATATGCCCTTCACCAACATGCAGTGTTTCCTTGATTGAATTAGCTCTCACACCAATATTTGCGTCTAGAGCCTTTGCATTGAGGGCTATCTGAAAACGGCTTTGGCGCTGAAGTAGTCTGTGAATGTGGAGTTGGTGGCATGTGAAACCCGCATGTGGAGCATTGGTTTGTGTGCGATGCTTACCAAGCTTCTTTCAGTCCTAGGCACTCAAAGGGCATTAAGCATAGAGTGTGAAAAGTGAGTTTCCTTGAGAGCTGCTTGGAAGCCTGATGGTGTGTGAAGTTAGTGAGCCAAATGGAGTTGTTCTCCCACTAGAACCACTCGGCTGCTTCTTCTTCAATATGCCCTTCACCAACATGCAGTGTTTCCTTGATTGAATTAGCTCTCACACCAATATTTGATTCTAGAGCCTTTGCATTGAGGGCTGTCTGAAAACGGCTTTGGCGCTGAAGTTGTCTGTGAATGTGGAGTTGGTGGCATGTGAAACCCGCATGTGGAGCATTGGTTTGTGTGTGATGCTCTACCAGGTTCATTGCTAGATAATGCACTTAAAGGGCATTAAGCATAGAGTGTGAAAAGTGAGTTTCCTTGAGAGCTGCTTGGAAGCCTGATGGTGTGTGAAGTTAGTGAGCCAAATGGAGTTGTTCTCCCACAAGAACCACTCGGCTGCTTCTTCTTCAATATGCCCTTCACCAACATGCAGTGTTTCCTTGATTGAATTAGCTCTCACACCAATATTTGCGTCTAGAGCCTTTGCATTGAGGGCTATCTGAAAACGGCTTTGGCGCTGAAGTTGTCTGTGAATGTGGAGTTGGTGGCATGTGAAACCCGCATGTGGAGCATTGCTTTGTGTGCGATGCTGACCAAGCTTCTTGCAGTCCTAGGCACTCAAAGGGCATTAAGCATAGAGTGTGAAAAGTGAGTTTCCTTGAGAGCTGCTTGGAAGCCTGATGGTGTGTGAAGTTAGTGAGCCAAATGGAGTTGTTCTCCCACAAGAACCACTCGGCTGCTTCTTCTTCAATATGCCCTTCACCAACATGCAGTGTTTCCTTGATTGAATTAGCTCTCACACCAATATTTGCGTCTAGAGCCTTTGCATTGAGGGCTATCTGAAAACGGCTCTGGCGCTGAAGTTGTCTGTGAATGTGGAGTTTTTGGCATGTGAAACCCGCATGTGGAGCATTGGTTTGTGTGTGATGCTCTACCAGGTTCATTCCTAGGTAATGCACTCAAAGGGCATTAAGCATAGAGTGTGAAAAGTGAGTTTCCTTGAGAGCTGCTTGGAAGCCTGATGGTGTGTGAAGTTAGTGAGCCAAATGGAGTTGTTCTCCCACAAGAACCACTCGGCTGCTTCTTCTTCAATATGCCCTTCACCAACATGCAGTGTTTCCTTGATTGAATTAGCTCTCACACCAATATTTGCGTCTAGAGCCTTTGCATTGAGGGCTATCTGAAAACGGCTTTGGCGCTGAAGTTGTCTGTGAATGTGGAGTTGGTGGCATGTGAAACCCGCATGTGGAGCATTGGTTTGTGTGTGATGCTCTACCAGGTTCATTCCTAGATAATGCACTCAAAGGGCATTAAGCATAGAGTGTGGAAAGTGAGTTTCCTTGAGAGCTGCTTGGAAGCCTGAGGGTGTGTGAAGTTAGTGAGCCAAATGGAGTTGTTCTCCCCCAAGAACCACTCGGCTGCTTCTTCTTCAATATGCCCTTCACCAACATGCAGTGTTTCCTTGCTTGAATTAGCTCTCACACCAATATTTGCGTCTAGAGCCTTTGCATTGAGGGCTATCTGAAAACGGCTCTGGCGCTGAAGTTGTCTGTGAATGTGGAGTTTTTGGCATGTGAAACCCGCATGTGGAGCATTGGTTTGTGTGTGATGCTCTACCAGGTTCATTGCTAGATAATGCACTCAAAGGGCATTAAGCATAGAGTGTGAAAAGTGAGTTTCCTTGAGAGCTGCTTGGAAGCCTGATGGTGTGTGAAGTTAGTGAGCCAAATGGTGTTGTCCTCCCACAAGAACCACTCGGCTGCTTCTTCTTTAATATGCCCTTCACCAACATGCAGTGTTTCCTTGATTGAATTAGCTCTCACACCAATATTTGCGTCTAGAGCCTTTGCATTGAGGGCTATCTGAAAACGGCATTGGCGCTGAAGTTGTCTGTGAATGTGGAGTTGGTGGCATGTGAAACTCGCAAGTGGAGCATTGGTTTGTGTACGATGCCTACCAAGCTTCTTTCAGTCCTAGGCACTCAAAGGGCATTAAGCATAGAGTGTGGAAAGTGAGTTTCCTTGATAGCTGCTTGGAAGCCTGATGGTGTGTGAAGTTAGTGAGCCAAATGGAGTTGTTCTCCCCCAAGAATCACTCGGCTGGTTCTTCTTCAATATGCTCTTCACCAACATGCAGTGTTTCCTTGCTTGAATTAGCTCTCACACCAATATTTGCGTCTAGAGCCTTTGCATTGAGGGCTATCTGAAAACGGCTTTGGCGCTGAAGTTGTCTGTGAATGTGGAGTTGTAGGCATGTGAAACCCGCATGTGGAGCATTGGTTTGTGTGCGATGCTCTACCAGGTTCATTCCTAGATAATGCACTCAAAGGGCATTAAGCATAGAGTGTGAAAAGTGAGTTTCCTTGAGAGCTGCTTGGAAGCCTGATGGTGTGTGAAGTTAGTGAGCCAAATGGAGTTGTTCTCCCACAGGAATCACTCGGCTGCTTCTTCTTCAATATGCCCTTCACCAACATGCAGTGTTTCCTTGATTGAATTAGCTCTCACACCAATATTTGCGTCTAGAGCCTTTGCATTGAGGGCTATCTGAAAACAGCTTTGGCGCTGAAGTTGTCTGTGAATGTGGAGTTGGTGGCATGTGAAACCCGCATGTGGAGCATTGGTTTGTGTGCGATGATCTACCAGGTTCATTGCTAGATAATGCACTCAAAGGGCATTAAGCATAGAGTGTGAAAAGTGAGTTTCCTTGAGAGCTGCTTGGAAGCCTGATGGTGTGTGAAGTTAGTGAGCCAAATGGAGTTGTTCTCCCACAAGAACCACTCGGCTGCTTCTTCTTCAATATGCCCTTCACCAACATGCAGTGTTTCCTTGATTGAATTAGCTCTCACACCAATATTTGCGTCTAGAGCCTTTGCATTGAGCGCTATCTGAAAACGGCTTTGGCGCTGAAGTTGTCTGTTAATGTGGAGTTGTAGGCATGTGAAACCCGCATGTGGAGCATTGGTTTGCGTGCGTTGCTCTACCAGGTTCATTCCTAGATAATACACTCAAAGGGCATTAAGCATAGAGTGTGAAAAGTGAGTTTCCTTGAGAGCTGCTTGGAAGCCTGATGGTGTGTGAAGTTAGTGAGCCAAATGGAGTTGTTCTCCCACAAGAAAAACTCGGCTGCTTCTTCTTTAATATGCCCTTCACCAACATGCAGTGTTTCCTTGATTGAATTAGCTCTCACACCAATATTTGCGTCTAGAGCCTTTGCATTGAGGGCTATCTGAAAACGGCTTTGGCGCTGAAGTTGTCTGTGAATGTGGAGTTGGTGGCATGTGAAACTCGCATGTGGAGCATTGGTTTGTGTGCGATGCTTACCAAGCTTTTTTCAGTCCTAGGCACTCAAAGGGCATTAAGCATAGAGTGTGAAAAGTGAGTTTTCTTGAGAGCTGCTTGGAAGCCTGATGGTGTGTGAAGTTAGTGAGCCAAATGGAGTTGTTCTCCCACAAGAACCACTCGGCAGCTTGTTCTTCAATATGCCCTTCACCAACATGCAGTGTTTCCTTGATTGAATTAGCTCTCACACCAATATTTGCGTCTAGAGCCTTTGCATTGAGGGCTATCTGCAAAAGGCTCTGGCGCTGAAGTTGTCTGTGAATGTGGAGTTGGTGGCATGTGAAACTCGCAAGTGGAGCATTGGTTTGTGTGCGATGCCTACCAAGCTTCTTTCAGTCCTAGGCACTCAAAGGGCATTAAGCATAGAGTGTGAAAAGTGAGTTTCCTTGAGAGCTGCTTGGAAGCCTGATGGTGTGTGAAGTTAGTGAGCCAAATGGAGTTGTTCTCCCCCAAGAATCACTCGGCTGCTTCTTCTTCAATATGCCCTTCACCAACATGCAGTGTTTCCTTGATTGAATTAGCTCTCACACCAATATTTGCGTCTAGAGCCTTTGCATTGAGGGCTATCTGGAAACGGCTTTGGCGCTGAAGTTGTCTGTGAATGTGGAGTTGGTGGCAAGTGAAAACCACTTGTGGAGCATTGGTTTGTGTGCAATGCTCTACCAGGTTCATTCCTAGATAATGCACTCAAAGGGCATTAAGCATAGAGTGTGAAAAGTGAGTTTCCTTGAGAGCTGCTTGGAAGCCTGATGGTGTGTGAAGTTAGTGAGCAAAATGGAGTTGTTCTCCCACAAGAACCACTCGGCTCCTTCTTCTTCAATATGCCCTTCACCAACATGCAGTGTTTCCTTGCTTGAATTAGCTCTCACACCAATATTTGCGTCTAGAGCCTTTGCATTGAGGGCTATCTGAAAACGGCTTTGGCGCTGAAGTTGTCTGTGAATGTGGAGTTTTTGGCATGTGAAACCCGCATGTGGAGCATTGGATTGTATGTGATGCTGACCAAACTTCTTTCAGTCCTAGAAACTCAAAGGGCATTAAGCATAGAGTGTGAAAAGTGAGTTTCCTTGAGAGCTGCTTGGAAGCCTGATGGTGTGTGAAGTTAGTGAGCCAAATGGAGTTGTTCTCCCCCATGAATCACTTGGCTGCTTCTTCTTCAATATGCCCTTCACCAACATGCAGTGTTTCCTTGATTGAATTAGCTCTCACACCAATATTTGCGTCTAGAGCTTTTGCATTGAGGGCTATCTGAAAACGGCTTTGGCGCTGAAGTTGTCTGTGAATGTGGAGTTGGTGGCAAGTGAAAACCACTTGTGGAGCATTGGTTTGTGTGCGATGCTTACCAGGTTCATTCCTAGATAATGCACTCAAAGGGCATTAAGCAAAGAGTGTGAAAAGTGAGTTTCCTTGAGAGCTGCTTGGAAGCCTGATGGTGTGTGAAGTTAGTGAGCCAAATGGAGTTGTTCTCCCACAAGAACCACTCGGCTGCTTCTTCTTCAATATGCCCTTCACCAACATGCAGTGTTTCCTTGCTTGAATTAGCTCTCACACCAATATTTGCGTCTAGAGCCTTTGCATTGAGGGCTATCTGAAAACGGCTTTGGCGCTGAAGTTGTCTGTGAATTTGGAGTTGGTGGCATGTGAAACCCGCATGTGGAGCATTGGTTTGTAGGTGATGCTGACCAAGCTTCTTTCAGTGCTAGAAAGTCAAAGGGCATTAAGCATAGAGTGTGAAAAGTGAGTTTCCT
Source organism: Ochotona princeps (assembly GCF_030435755.1). NCBI lineage: Eukaryota > Metazoa > Chordata > Mammalia > Lagomorpha > Ochotonidae > Ochotona > Ochotona princeps. The sequence goes on along the minus strand of NW_026696639.1, from coordinate 80,759 downwards.
TGAGAGCTGCTTGGAAGCCTGATGGTGTGTGAAGTTAGTGAGCCAAATGGAGTTGTTCTCCCACAAGAAAAACTCGGCTGCTTCTTCTTTAATATGCCCTTCACCAACATGCAGTGTTTCCTTGATTGAATTAGCTCTCACACCAATATTTGCGTGTAGAGCCTTTGCATTGAGGGCTATCTGAAAACGGCTTTGGCGCTGAAGTTGTCTGTCAATGTGGAGTTGGTGGCATGTGAAACTCGCAAGTGGAGCATTGGTTTGTGTGCGATGCCTACCAAGCTTCTTTCAGTCCTAGGCACTCAAAGGGCATTAAGCATAGAGTGTGAAAAGTGAGTTTCCTTGAGAGCTGCGTGGAAGCCTGATGGTGTGTGAAGTTAGTGAGTCAAATGGAGTTGTTCTCCCACAAGAACCACTCGGCTGCTTCTTCTTCAATATGCCCTTCAACAACATGCAGTGTTTCCTTGATTGAATTAGCTCTCACACCAATATTTGCGTCTAGAGCCTTTGCATTGAGGGCTATCTGAAAACGGCTTTGGCGCTGAAGTTGTCTGTGAATGTGGAGTTGGTGGCATGTGAAACCCGCATGTGGAGCATTGGTTTGTGTGTGATGCTCTACCATGTTCATTGCTAGATAATGCACTTAAAGGGCATTAAGCATAGAGTGTGAAAAGTGAGTTTCCTTGAGAGCTGCTTGGAAGCCTGATGGTGTGTGAAGTTAGTGAGCCAAATGGAGTTGTTCTCCCACAAGAACCACTCGGCTGCTTCTTCTTCAATATGCCCTTCACCAACATGCAGTGTTTCCTTGATTGAATTAGCTCTCACACCAATATTTGCGTCTAGAGCCTTTGCATTGAGGGCTATCTGAAAACGGCTTTGGCGCTGAAGTTGTCTGTGAATGTGGAGTTGGTGGCATGTGAAACCCGCATGTGGAGCATTGGTTTGTGTGTGATGCTCTACCAGGTTCATTCCTAGATAATGCACTCAAAGGGCATTAAGCATAGAGTGTGGAAAGTGAGTTTCCTTGAGAGCTGCTTGGAAGCCTGAGGGTGTGTGAAGTTAGTGAGCCAAATGGAGTTGTTCTCCCACAAGAACCACTCCTCTGCTTCTTCTTCAATATGCCCTTCACCAACATGCAGTGTTTCCTTGATTGAATTAGCTCTCACACCAATATTTGCGTCTAGAGCCTTTGCATTGAGGGCTATCTGAAAACGGCTCTGGCGCTGAAGTTGTCTGTGAATGTGGAGTTTTTGGCATGTGAAACCCGCATGTGGAGCATTGGTTTGTGTGTGATGCTCTACCAGGTTCATTGCTAGATAATGCACTCAAAGGGCATTAAGCATAGAGTGTGAAAAGTGAGTTTCCTTGAGAGCTGCTTGGAAGCCTGATGGTGTGTGAAGTTAGTGAGCCAAATGGAGTTGTTCTCAAACAAGAAAAACTCGGCTGCTTCTTCTTCAATATGCCCTTCACCAACATGCAGTGTTTCCTTGATTGAATTAGCTCTCACACCAATATTTGCGTCTAGAGCCTTTGCATTGAGGGCTATCTGGAAACGGCTTTGGCGCTGAAGTTGTCTGTGAATGTGGAGTTGGTGGCATGTGAAACCCGCATGTGGAGCATTCGTTTGTGTGCGATGCTCTACCAGGTTCATTCTTAGATAATGCACTCAAAGGGCATTAAGCATAGAGTGTGAAAAGTGAGTTTCCTTGAGAGCTGCTTGGAAGCCTGATGGTGTGTGAAGTTAGTGAGCCAAATGGAGTTGTTCTCCCACAAGAACCACTCGGCTGCTTCTTCTTCAATATGCCCTTCACCAACATGCAGTGTTTCCTAGCTTGAATTAGCTCTCACACCAATATTTGCGTCTAGAGCCTTTGCATTGAGGGCTATCTGAAAACGGCTTTGGCGCTGAAGTTGTCTGTGAATGTGGAGTTGGTGGCATGTGAAACCCGCATGTGGAGCATTGGTTTGTGTGTGATGCTCTACCAAGCTTCTTTCAGTGCTAGAAAGTCAAAGGGCATTAAGCATAGAGTGTGAAAAGTGAGTTTCCTTGAGAGCTGCTTGGAAGCCTGATGGTGTGTGAAGTTAGTGAGCCAAATGGAGTTGTTCTCCCCCAAGAATCACTCGGCTGCTTCTTCTTCAATATGCTCTTCACCAACATGCAGTGTTTCCTTGCTTGAATTAGCTCTCACACCAATATTTGCGTCTAGAGCCTTTGCATTGAGGGCTATCTGAAAACGGCTTTGGCGCTGAAGTTGTCTGTGAATGTGGAGTTGTAGGCATGTGAAACCCGCATGTGGAGCATTGGTTTGTGTGCGATGCTCTACCAGGTTCATTCCTAGATAATGCACTCAAAGGGCATTAAGCATAGAGTGTGAAAAGTGAGTTTCCTTGAGAGCTGCTTGGAAGCCTGATGGTGTGTGAAGTTAGTGAGCCACATGGAGTTGTTCTCCCACAGGAATCACTCGGCTGCTTCTTCTTCAATATGCCCTTCACCAACATGCAGTGTTTCCTTGATTGAATTAGCTCTCACACCAATATTTGCGTCTAGAGCCTTTGCATTGAGGGCTATCTGAAAACGGCTTTGGCGCTGAAGTTGTCTGTGAATGTGGAGTTGGTGGCATGTGAAACTCGCAAGTGGAGCATTGGTTTGTGTGCGATGCCTACCAAGCTTCTTTCAGTCCTAGGCACTCAAAGGGCATTAAGCATAGAGTGTGAAAAGTGAGTTTCCTTGAGAGCTGCTTGGAAGCCTGATGGTGTGTGAAGTTAGTGAGCCAAATGGAGTTGTTCTCCCACAAGAATCACTCGGCTGCTTCTTCTTCAATATGCCCTTCACCAACATGCAGTGTTTCCTTGATTGAATTAGCTCTCACACCAATATTTGCGTCTAGAGCCTTTGCATTGAGGGCTATCTGAAAACGGCTTTGGCGCTGAAGTTGTCTGTGAATGTGGAGTTGGTGGCATGTGAAACTCGCAAGTAAAGCATTGGTTTGTGTGCGATGCCTACCAAGCTTTTTTCATTCCTAGGCACTCAAAGGGCATTAAGCATAGAGTGTGAAAAGTGAGTTTCCTTGAGAGCTGCTTGGAAGCCTGATGGTGTGTGAAGTTAGTGAGCCAAATGGAGTTGTTCTCCCACAAGAATCACTCGGCTGCTTCATCTTCAATATGCCCTTCACCAACATGCAGTGTTTCCTTGATTGAATTAGCTCTCACACCAATATTTGCGTCTAGAGCCTTTGCATTGAGGGCTATCTGATAACAGCTTTGGCGCTGAAGTTGTCTGTGAATGTGGAGTTGGTGGCATGGAAACCCGCATGGGGAGCATTGGTTTGTGTGTGATGCTCTACCAGGTTCATTGCTAGATAATGCACTCAAAGGGCATTAAGCATAGAGTGTGAAAAGTGAGTTTCCTTGAGAGCTGCTTGCAAGTGTGGTGGTGTATGAAGTTAGTGAGCCAAACGGAGTTGTCCTCCCACAAGAACCACTCCTCTGCTTCTTCTTCAATATGCCCTTCACCAACATGCAGTGTTTCCTTGATTGAATTAGCTCTCACACCAATATTTGCGTCTAGAGCCTTTGCATTGAGGGCCATCTGAAAACGGCTTTGGCGCTGAAGTTGTCTGTGAATGTGGAGTTGGTGGCATGTGAAACCCGCATGTGGAGCATTGGTTTGTGTGCGTTGCTCTACCAGGTTCATTCCTAGATAATACACTCAAAGGGCATTAAGCATAGAGTGTGATTAGTGAGTTTCCTTGAGAGCTGCTAGGAAGTGTGGTGCTGTATGAAGTTAGTGAGCCAAATGGAGTTGTTCTCCCACAAGAACCACTCGGCTGCTTCTTCTTCAATATGCCCTTCACCAACATGCAGTGTTTCCTTGATTGAATTAGCTCTCACACCAATATTTGCATCTAGAGCCTTTGCATTGAGGGCTATCTGAAAACAGCTTTGGCGCTGAAGTTGTCTGTGAATGTGGAGTTGGTGGCATGTGAAACCTGCATGTGGAGCATTGGTTTGTGTGCGATGCTTACCAAGCTTTTTTCAGTCCTAGGCACTCAAAGGGCATTAAGCATAGAGTGTGAAATGTGAGTTTCCTTGAGAGCTGCTTGGAAGCCTGATGGTGTGTGAAGTTAGTGAGCCAAATGGAGTTGTTCTCCCACAAGAACCACTCGGCTGCTTCTTCTTCAATATGCCCTTCACCAACATGAAGTGTTTCCTTGCTTGAATTAGCTCTCACACCAATATTTGCGTCTAGAGCCTTTGCATTGAGGGCCATCTGAAAACGGCTTTGGCGCTGAAGTTGTCTGTGAATGTGGAGTTGGTGGCATGTGAAACCCGCATGTGGAGCATTGGTTTGTGTGCGTTGCTCTACCAGGTTCATTCCTAGATAATACACTCAAAGGGCATTAAGCATAGAGTGTGATTAGTGAGTTTCCTTGAGAGCTGCTTGGAAGTGTGGTGCTGTATGAAGTTAGTGAGCCAAATGGAGTTGTTCTCCCACAAGAACCACTCGGCTGCTTCTTCTTCAATATGCCCTTCACCAACATGCAGTGTTTCCTTCATTGAATTAGCTCTCACACCAATATTTGCGTCTAGAGCCTTTGAATTGAGGGTTATCTGAAAACGGCTTTGGCGCTGAAGTTGTCTGTGAATGTGGAGTTGGTGGCATGTGAAACCCGCATGTATAGCATTGTTTTGTGTGTGATGCTCTACCAGGTTCATTGCTAGATAATGCACTCAAAGGGCATTAAGCATAGATTGTGAAAAGTGAGTTTCCTTGAGAGCTGCTTGGAAGCCTGATGGTGTGTGAAGTTAGTGAGCCAAATGGAGTTGTTCTCCCACAAGAACCACCTGGCTGCTTCTTCTTCAATATGCCTTTCACCAACATGCAGTGTTTCCTTGATTGAATTAGCTCTCACACCAATATTTGCGTCTAGAGCCTTTGCATTGAGGGCTATCTGAAAACGGCTCTGGCGCTGAAGTTTTCTGTGAATGTGGAGATGGTGGCATGTGAAACCCGCATGTAGAGCATTGGTTTGTGTGTGATGCTCTACCAGGTTCATTGCTAGATAATGCACTCAAAGGGCATTAAGCATAGAGTGTGAAAAGTGAGTTTCCTTGAGAGCTGCTTGGAAGCCTGATGGTGTGTGAAGTTAGGGAGCCAAATGGAGTTGTCCTCCCACAAGAACCACTCGGCTGCTTCTTCTTCAATATGCCCTTCACCAACATGAAGTGTTTCCTTGATTGAATTAGCTCTCACACGAATATTTGCGTCTAGAGCCTTTGCATTGAGGGCTATCTGAAAACGGCTTTGGCGCTGAAGTTGTCTGTGAATGTGGAGTTGGTGGCATGTGAAACCTGCATGTGGAGCATTGGTTTGTGTGCGATGCTTACCAAGCTTTTTTCAGTCCTAGGCACTCAAAGGGCATTAAGCATAGAGTGTGAAAAGTGAGTTTTCTTGAGAGCTGCTTGGAAGCCTGATGGTGTGTGAAGTTAGTGAGCCAAATGGAGTTGTTCTCCCACAAGAACCACTCGGCAGCTTGTTCTTCAATATGCCCTTCACCAACATGCAGTGTTTCCTTGATTGAATTAGCTCTCACACCAATATTTGCGTCTAGAGCCTTTGCATTGAGGGCTATCTGCAAAAGGCTCTGGCGCTGAAGTTGTCTGTGAATGTGGAGTTGGTGTCATGTGAAACTCGCAAGTGGAGCATTGGTTTGTGTGCGATGCCTACCAAGCTTCTTTCAGTCCTAGGCACTCAAAGGGCATTAAGCATAGAGTGTGAAAAGTGAGTTTCCTTGAGAGCTGCTTGGAAGCCTGATGGTGTGTGAAGTTAGTGAGCCAAATGGAGTTGTTCTCCCCCAAGAATCACTCGGCTGCTTCTTCTTCAATATGCCCTTCACCAACATGCAGTGTTTCCTTTATTGAATTAGCTCTCACACCAATATTTGCGTCTAGAGCCTTTGCATTGAGGGCTATCAGGAAACTGCTTTGGCGCTGAAGTTGTCTGTGAATGTGGAGTTGGTGGCAAGTGAAAACCACTTGTGGAGCATTGGTTTGTGTGCAATGCTCTACCAGGTTCATTCCTAGATAATGCACTCAAAGGGCATTAAGCATAGAGTGTGAAAAGTGAGTTTCCTTGAGAGCTGCTTGGAAGCCTGATGGTGTGTGAAGTTAGTGAGCAAAATGGAGTTGTTCTCCCACAAGAACCACTCGGCTCCTTCTTCTTCAATATGCCCTTCACCAACATGCAGTGTTTCCTTGCTTGAATTAGCTCTCACACCAATATTTGCGTCTAGAGCCTTTGCATTGAGGGCTATCTGAAAACGGCTTTGGCGCTGAAGTTGTCTGTGAATGTGGAGTTGGTGGCATGTGAAACCCGCATGTGGAGCATTGGATTGTATGTGATGCTGACCAAACTTCTTTCAGTCCTAGAAACTCAAAGGGCATTAAGCATAGAGTGTGAAAAGTGAGTTTCCTTGAGAGCTGCTTGGAAGCCTGATGGTGTGTGAAGTTAGTGAGCCAAATGGAGTTGTTCTCCCCCATGAATCACTTGGCTGCTTCTTCTTCAATATGCCCTTCACCAACATGCAGTGTTTCCTTGATTGAATTAGCTCTCACACCAATATTTGCGTCTAGAGCTTTTGCATTGAGGGCTATCTGAAAACGGCTTTGGCGCTGAAGTTGTCTGTGAATGTGGAGTTGGTGGCAAGTGAAAACCACTTGTGGAGCATTGGTTTGTGTGCGATGCTTACCAGGTTCATTCCTAGATAATGCACTCAAAGGGCATTAAGCAAAGAGTGTGAAAAGTGAGTTTCCTTGAGAGCTGCTTGGAAGCCTGATGGTGTGTGAAGTTAGTGAGCCAAATGGAGTTGTTCTCCCACAAGAACCACTCGGCTGCTTCTTCTTCAATATGCCCTTCACCAACATGCAGTGTTTCCTTGCTTGAATTAGCTCTCACACCAATATTTGCGTCTAGAGCCTTTGCATTGAGGGCTATCTGAAAACGGCTTTGGCGCTGAAGTTGTCTGTGAATTTGGAGTTGGTGGCATGTGAAACCCGCATGTGGAGCATTGGTTTGTAGGTGATGCTGACCAAGCTTCTTTCAGTGCTAGAAAGTCAAAGGGCATTAAGCATAGAGTGTGAAAAGTGAGTTTCCTTGAGAGCTGCTTGGAAGCCTGATGGTGTGTGAAGTTAGTGAGCCAAATGGAGTTGTTCTCCCACAAGAAAAACTCGGCTGCTTCTTCTTTAATATGCCCTTCACCAACATGCAGTGTTTCCTTGATTGAATTAGCTCTCACACCAATATTTGCGTGTAGAGCCTTTGCATTGAGGGCTATCTGAAAACGGCTTTGGCGCTGAAGTTGTCTGTCAATGTGGAGTTGGTGGCATGTGAAACTCGCAAGTGGAGCATTGGTTTGTGTGCGATGCCTACCAAGCTTCTTTCAGTCCTAGGCACTCAAAGGGCATTAAGGATAGAGTGTGAAAAGTGAGTTTCCTTGAGAGCTGCGTGGAAGCCTGATGGTGTGTGAAGTTAGTGAGTCAAATGGAGTTGTTCTCCCACAAGAACCACTCGGCTGCTTCTTCTTCAATATGCCCTTCACCAACATGCAGTGTTTCCTTGATTGAATTAGCTCTCACACCAATATTTGCGTCTAGAGCCTTTGCATTGAGGGCTATCTGAAAACGGCTTTGGCGCTGAAGTTGTCTGTGAATGTGGAGTTGGTGGCATGTGAAACCCGCATGTGGAGCATTGGTTTGTGTGTGATGCTCTACCATGTTCATTGCTAGATAATGCACTTAAAGGGCATTAAGCATAGAGTGTGAAAAGTGAGTTTCCTTGAGAGCTGCTTGGAAGCCTGATGGTGTGTGAAGTTAGTGAGCCAAATGGAGTTGTTCTCCCACAAGAACCACTCGGCTGCTTCTTCTTCAATATGCCCTTCACCAACATGCAGTGTTTCCTTGATTGAATTAGCTCTCACACCAATATTTGCGTCTAGAGCCTTTGCATTGAGGGCTATCTGAAAACGGCTTTGGCGCTGAAGTTGTCTGTGAATGTGGAGTTGGTGGCATGTGAAACCCGCATGTGGAGCATTGGTTTGTGTGTGATGCTCTACCAGGTTCATTCCTAGATAATGCACTCAAAGGGCATTAAGCATAGAGTGTGGAAAGTGAGTTTCCTTGAGAGCTGCTTGGAAGCCTGAGGGTGTGTGAAGTTAGTGAGCCAAATGGAGTTGTTCTCCCACAAGAACCACTCCTCTGCTTCTTCTTCAATATGCCCTTCACCAACATGCAGTGTTTCCTTGATTGAATTAGCTCTCACACCAATATTTGCGTCTAGAGCCTTTGCATTGAGGGCTATCTGAAAACGGCTCTGGCGCTGAAGTTGTCTGTGAATGTGGAGTTTTTGGCATGTGAAACCCGTATGTGTAGCATTGGTTTGTGTGTGATGCTCTACCAGGTTCATTGCTAGATAATGCACTCAAAGGGCATTAAGCATAGAGTGTGAAAAGTGAGTTTCCTTGAGAGCTGCTTGGAAGCCTGATGGTGTGTGAAGTTAGTGAGCCAAATGGAGTTGTTCTCAAACAAGAAAAACTCGGCTGCTTCTTCTTCAATATGCCCTTCACCAACATGCAGTGTTTCCTTGATTGAATTAGCTCTCACACCAATATTTGCGTCTAGAGCCTTTGCATTGAGGGCTATCTGGAAACGGCTTTGGCGCTGAAGTTGTCTGTGAATGTGGAGTTGGTGGCATGTGAAACCCGCATGTGGAGCATTCGTTTGTGTGCGATGCTCTACCAGGTTCATTCTTAGATAATGCACTCAAAGGGCATTAAGCATAGAGTGTGAATAGTGAGTTTCCTTGAGAGCTGCTTGGAAGCCTGATGGTGTGTGAAGTTAGTGAGCCAAATGGAGTTGTTCTCCCACAAGAACCACTCGGCTGCTTCTTCTTCAATATGCCCTTCACCAACATGCAGTGTTTCCTAGCTTGAATTAGCTCTCACACCAATATTTGCGTCTAGAGCCTTTGCATTGAGGGCTATCTGAAAACGGCTTTGGCGCTGAAGTTGTCTGTGAATGTGGAGTTGGTGGCATGTGAAACCCGCATGTGGAGCATTGGTTTGTGTGTGATGCTCTACCAAGCTTCTTTCAGTGCTAGAAAGTCAAAGGTCATTAAGCATAGAGTGTGAAAAGTGAGTTTCCTTGAGAGCTGCTTGGAAGCCTGATGGTGTGTGAAGTTAGTGAGCCAAATGGAGTTGTCCTCCCACAAGAACCACTCGGCTGCTTCTTCTTTAATATGCCCTTCACCAACATGCAGTGTTTCCTTGATTGAATTAGCTCTCACACCAATATTTGCGTCTAGAGCCTTTGCATTGAGGGCTATCTGAAAACGGCTTTGGCGCTGAAGTTGTCTGTGAATGTGGAGTTGGTGGCATGTGAAACTCGCAAGTGGAGCATTGGTTTGTGTACGATGCCTACCAAGCTTCTTTCAGTCCTAGAAACTCAAAGGGCATTAAGCATAGAGTGTGGAAAGTGAGTTTCCTTGAGAGCTGCTTGGAAGCCTGATGGTGTGTGAAGTTAGTGAGCCAAATGGAGTTGTTCTCCCCCAAGAATCACTCGGCTGCTTCTTCTTCAATATGCTCTTCACCAACATGCAGTGTTTCCTTGCTTGAATTAGCTCTCACACCAATATTTGCGTCTAGAGCCTTTGCATTGAGGGCTATCTGAAAACGGCTTTGGCCCCGAAGTTGTCTGTGAATGTGGAGTTGGTGGCATGTGAAACCCGCATGTGGAGCATTGGTTTGTGTGCGATGCTCTACCAGGTTCATTCCTAGATAATGCACTCAAAGGGCATTAAGCATAGAGTGTGAAAAGTGAGTTTCCTTGAGAGCTGCTTGGAAGCCTGATGGTGTGTGAAGTTAGTGAGCCACATGGAGTTGTTCTCCCACAGGAATCACTCGGCTGCTTCTTCTTCAATATGCCCTTCACCAACATGCAGTGTTTCCTTGATTGAATTAGCTCTCACACCAATATTTGCGTCTAGAGCCTTTGCATTGAGGGCTATCTGAAAACGGCTTTGGCGCTGAAGTTGTCTGTGAATGTGGAGTTGGTGGCATGTGAAACTCGCAAGTGGAGCATTGGTTTGTGTGCGATGCCTACCAAGCTTCTTTCAGTCCTAGGCACTCAAAGGGCATTAAGCATAGAGTGTGAAAAGTGAGTTTCCTTGAGAGCTGCTTGGAAGCCTGATGGTGTGTGAAGTTAGTGAGCCAAATGGAGTTGTTCTCCCACAAGAATCACTCGGCTGCTTCTTCTTCAATATGCCCTTCACCAACATGCAGTGTTTCCTTGATTGAATTAGCTCTCACACCAATATTTGCGTCTAGAGCCTTTGCATTGAGGGCTATCTGAAAACGGCTTTGGCGCTGAAGTTGTCTGTGAATGTGGAGTTGGTGGCATGTGAAACTCGCAAGTAAAGCATTGGTTTGTGTGCGATGCCTACCAAGCTTTTTTCATTCCTAGGCACTCAAAGGGCATTAAGCATAGAGTGTGAAAAGTGAGTTTTCTGGAGAGCTGCTTGGAAGCCTGATGGTGTGTGAAGTTAGTGAGCCAAATGGAGTTGTTCTCCCACAAGAATCACTCGGCTGCTTCATCTTCAATATGCCCTTCACCAACATGCAGTGTTTCCTTGATTGAATTAGCTCTCACACCAATATTTGCGTCTAGAGCCTTTGCATTGAGGGCTATCTGATAACAGCTATGGCGCTGAAGTTGTCTGTGAATGTGGAGTTGGTGGCATGGAAACCCGCTTGTTGAGCATTGGTTTGTGTGTGATGCTCTACCAGGTTCATTCCTAGATAATGCACTCAAAGGGCATTAAGCATAGAGTGTGAAAAGTGAGTTTCCTTGAGAGCTGCTTGCAAGTGTGGTGGTGTATGAAGTTAGTGAGCCAAACGGAGTTGTCCTCCCACAAGAACCACTCCTCTGCTTCTTCTTCAATATGCCCTTCACCAACATGCAGTGTTTCCTTGATTGAATTAGCTCTCACACCAATATTTGCGTCTAGAGCCTTTGCATTGAGGGCCATCTGAAAACGGCTTTGGCGCTGAAGTTGTCTGTGAATGTGGAGTTGGTGGCATGTGAAACCCGCATGTGGAGCATTGGTTTGTGTGCGTTGCGCTACCAGGTTCATTCCTAGATAATACACTCAAAGGGCATTAAGCATAGAGTGTGATTAGTGAGTTTCCTTGAGAGCTGCTAGGAAGAGTGGTGCTGTATGAAGTTAGTGAGCCAAATGGAGTTGTTCTCCCACAAGAACCACTCGGCTGCTTCTTCTTCAATATGCCCTTCACCAACATGCAGTGTTTCCTTGATTGAATTAGCTCTCACACCAATATTTGCATCTAGAGCCTTTGCATTGAGGGCTATCTGAAAACAGCTTTGGCGCTGAAGTTGTCTGTGAATGTGGAGTTGGTGGCATGTGAAACCTGCATGTGGAGCATTGGTTTGTGTGCGATGCTTACCAAGCTTTTTTCAGTCCTAGGCACTCAAAGGGCATTAAGCATAGAGTGTGAAATGTGAGTTTCCTTGAGAGCTGCTTGGAAGCCTGATGGTGTGTGAAGTTAGTGAGCCAAATGGAGTTGTTCTCCCACAAGAACCACTCGGCTGCTTCTTCTTCAATATGCCTTTCACCAACATGCAGTGTTTCCTTGATTGAATTAGCTCTCACACCAATATTTGCGTCTAGAGCCTTTGCATTGAGGGCTATCTGAAAACGGCTTTGGCGCTGAAGTTGTCTGTGAATGTGGAGTTGGTGGCATGTGAAACTCCTAAGTGGAGCATTGGTTTGTGTACGATGCCTACCAAGCTTCTTTCAGTCCTAGAAACTCAAAGGGCATTAAGCATAGAGTGTGGAAAGTGAGTTTCCTTGATAGCTGCTTGGAAGCCTGATGGTGTGTGAAGTTAGTGAGCCAAATGGAGTTGTTCTCCCCCAAGAATCACTCGGCTGCTTCTTCTTCAATATGCTCTTCACCAACATGCAGTGTTTCCTTGCTTGAATTAGCTCTCACACCAATATTTGCGTCTAGAGCCTTTGCATTGAGGGCTATCTGAAAACGGCTTTGGCGCTGAAGTTGTCTGTGAATGTGGAGTTGTAGGCATGTGAAACCCGCATGTGGAGCATTGGTTTGTGTGCGATGCTCTACCAGGTTCATTCCTAGATAATGCACTCAAAGGGCATTAAGCATAGAGTGTGAAAAGTGAGTTTCCTTGAGAGCTGCTTGGAAGCCTGATGGTGTGTGAAGTTAGTGAGCCACATGGAGTTGTTCTCCCACAGGAATCACTCGGCTGCTTCTTCTTCAATATGCCCTTCACCAACATGCAGTGTTTCCTTGATTGAATTAGCTCTCACACCAATATTTGCGTCTAGAGCCTTTGCATTGAGGGCTATCTGAAAACGGCTTTGGCGCTGAAGTTGTCTGTGAATGTGGAGTTGGTGGCATGTGAAACTCGCAAGTGGAGCATTGGTTTGTGTGCGATGCCTACCAAGCTTCTTTCAGTCCTAGGCACTCAAAGGGCATTAAGCATAGAGTGTGAAAAGTGAGTTTCCTTGAGAGCTGCTTGGAAGCCTGATGGTGTGTGAAGTTAGTGAGCCAAATGGAGTTGTTCTCCCACAAGAATCACTCGGCTGCTTCTTCTTCAATATGCCCTTCACCAACATGCAGTGTTTCCTTGATTGAATTAGCTCTCACACCAATATTTGCGTCTAGAGCCTTTGCATTGAGGGCTATCTGAAAACGGCTTTGGCGCTGAAGTTGTCTGTGAATGTGGAGTTGGTGGCATGTGAAACTCGCAAGTAAAGCATTGGTTTGTGTGCGATGCCTACCAAGCTTTTTTCATTCCTAGGCACTCAAAGGGCATTAAGCATAGAGTGTGAAAAGTGAGTTTTCTGGAGAGCTGCTTGGAAGCCTGATGGTGTGTGAAGTTAGTGAGCCAAATGGAGTTGTTCTCCCACAAGAATCACTCGGCTGCTTCATCTTCAATATGCCCTTCACCAACATGCAGTGTTTCCTTGATTGAATTAGCTCTCACACCAATATTTGCGTCTAGAGCCTGTGCATTGAGGGCTATCTGATAACAGCTATGGCGCTGAAGTTGTCTGTGAATGTGGAGTTGGTGGCATGGAAACCCGCTTGTTGAGCATTGGTTTGTGTGTGATGCTCTACCAGGTTCATTGCTAGATAATGCACTCAAAGGGCATTAAGCATAGAGTGTGAAAAGTGAGTTTCCTTGAGAGCTGCTTGCAAGTGTGGTGGTGTATGAAGTTAGTGAGCCAAACGGAGTTGTCCTCCCACAAGAACCACTCCTCTGCTTCTTCTTCAATATGCCCTTCAACAACATGCAGTGTTTCCTTGATTGAATTAGCTCTCACACCAATATTTGCGTCTAGAGCCTTTGCATTGAGGGCCATCTGAAAACGGCTTTGGCGCTGAAGTTGTCTGTGAATGTGGAGTTGGTGGCATGTGAAACCCGCATGTGGAGCATTGGTTTGTGTGCGTTGCGCTACCAGGTTCATTCCTAGATAATACACTCAAAGGGCATTAAGCATAGAGTGTGATTAGTGAGTTTCCTTGAGAGCTGCTAGGAAGTGTGGTGCTGTATGAAGTTAGTGAGCCAAATGGAGTTGTTCTCCCACAAGAACCACTCGGCTGCTTCTTCTTCAATATGCCCTTCACCAACATGCAGTGTTTCCTTGATTGAATTAGCTCTCACACCAATATTTGCATCTAGAGCCTTTGCATTGAGGGCTATCTGAAAACAGCTTTGGCGCTGAAGTTGTCTGTGAATGTGGAGTTGGTGGCATGTGAAACCTGCATGTGGAGCATTGGTTTGTGTGCGATGCTTACCAAGCTTTTTTCAGTCCTAGGCACTCAAAGGGCATTAAGCATAGAGTGTGAAATGTGAGTTTCCTTGAGAGCTGCTTGGAAGCCTGATGGTGTGTGAAGTTAGTGAGCCAAATGGAGTTGTTCTCCCACAAGAACCACTCGGCTGCTTCTTCTTCAATATGCCTTTCACCAACATGCAGTGTTTCCTTGATTGAATTAGCTCTCACACCAATATTTGCGTCTAGAGCCTTTGCATTGAGGGCTATCTGAAAACGGCTTTGGCGCTGAAGTTGTCTGTGAATGTGGAGTTGGTGGCCTGTGAAACCCGCATGTGGAGCATTGGTTTGTGTGCGATGCTCTACCAGGTTCATTCTTAGATAATGCACTCAAAGGGCATTAAGCATAGAGTGTGAAAAGTGAGTTTCCTTGAGAGCTGCTTGGAAGCCTGATGGTGTGTGAAGTTAGTGAGCCAAATGGAGTTGTTCTCACACAAGAATCACTCGGCTGCTTCTTCTTCAATATGCCCTTCACCAACATGCAGTGTTTCCTTGATTGAATTAGCTCTCACACCAATATTTGCATCTAGAGCCTTTGCATTGAGGGCTATCTGAAAACAGCTTTGGCGCTGAAGTTGTCTGTGAATGTGGAGTTGGTGGCATGTGAAACCTGCATGTGGAGCATTGGTTTGTGTGCGATGCTTACCAAGCTTTTTTCAGTCCTAGGCACTCAAAGGGCATTAAGCATATAGTGTGAAATGTGAGTTTCCTTGAGAGCTGCTTGGAAGCCTGATGGTGTGTGAAGTTAGTGAGCCAAATGGAGTTGTTCTCCCACAAGAACCACTCGGCTGCTTCTTCTTCAATATGCCCTTCACCAACATGAAGTGTTTCCTTGCTTGAATTAGCTCTCACACCAATATTTGCGTCTAGAGCCTTTGCATTGAGGGCCATCTGAAAACGGCTTTGGCGCTGAAGTTGTCTGTGAATGTGGAGTTGGTGGCATGTGAAACCCGCATGTGGAGCATTGGTTTGTGTGCGTTGCTCTACCAGGTTCATTCCTAGATAATACACTCAAAGGGCATTAAGCATAGAGTGTGATTAGTGAGTTTCCTTGAGAGCTGCTTGGAAGTGTGGTGCTGTATGAAGTTAGTGAGCCAAATGGAGTTGTTCTCCCACAAGAACCACTCGGCTGCTTCTTCTTCAATATGCCCTTCACCAACATGCAGTGTTTCCTTCATTGAATTAGCTCTCACACCAATATTTGCGTCTAGAGCCTTTGAATTGAGGGTTATCTGAAAACGGCTTTGGCGCTGAAGTTGTCTGTGAATGTGGAGTTGGTGGCATGTGAAACCCGCGTGTATAGCATTGGTTTGTGTGTGATGCTCTACCAGGTTCATTGCTAGATAATGCACTCAAAGGGCATTAAGCATAGATTGTGAAAAGTGAGTTTCCTTGAGAGCTGCTTGGAAGCCTGATGGTGTGTGAAGTTAGTGAGCCAAATGGAGTTGTTCTCCCACAAGAACCACCTGGCTGCTTCTTCTTCAATATGCCTTTCACCAACATGCAGTGTTTCCTTGATTGAATTAGCTCTCACACCAATATTTGCGTCTAGAGCCTTTGCATTGAGGGCTATCTGAAAACGGCTCTGGCGCTGAAGTTTTCTGTGAATGTGGAGATGGTGGCATGTGAAACCCGCATGTAGAGCATTGGTTTGTGTGTGATGCTCTACCAGGTTCATTGCTAGATAATGCACTCAAAGGGCATTAAGCATAGAGTGTGAAAAGTGAGTTTCCTTGAGAGCTGCTTGGAAGCCTGATGGTGTGTGAAGTTAGGGAGCCAAATGGAGTTGTCCTCCCACAAGAACCACTCGGCTGCTTCTTCTTCAATATGCCCTTCACCAACATGAAGTGTTTCCTTGATTGAATTAGCTCTCACACGAATATTTGCGTCTAGAGCCTTTGCATTGAGGGCTATCTGAAAACGGCTTTGGCGCTGAAGTTGTCTGTGAATGTGGAGTTGGTGGCATGTGAAACCTGCATGTGGAGCATTGGTTTGTGTGCGATGCTTACCAAGCTTTTTTCAGTCCTAGGCACTCAAAGGGCATTAAGCATAGAGTGTGAAAAGTGAGTTTCCTTGAGAGCTGCTTGGAAGCCTGATGGTGTGTGAAGTTAGTGAACCAAATGGAGTTGTTCTCCCACAAGAAAAACTCGGCTGCTTCTTCTTTAATATGCCCTTCAGCAACATGCAGTGTTTCCTTGATTGAATTAGCTCTCACATCAATATTTGCGTCTAGAGCCTGTGCATTGAGGGCTATCAGGAAAAAGCTCTGGCGCTGAAGTTGTCTGTGAATGTGGAGTTTTTGGCATGTGAAACCCACTTGTGGATCATTGGTTTGTGTGTGATGCTCTACCAGGTTCATTCCTAGATAATGCACTCAAAGGGCATTAAGCATAGAGTGTGAAAAGTGAGTTTCCTTGAGAGCTGCTTGGAAGCCTGATGGTGTGTGAAGTTAGTGAGCCAAATGGAGTTGTTCTCCCACAAGAACCACTCGGCTGCTTCTTCTTCAATATGCCCTTCACCAACATGCAGTGTTTCCTTGATTGAATTAGCTCTCACACCAATATTTGCGTCTAGAGCCTTTGCATTGAGGGCTATCTGAAAACGGCTCTGGCGCTGAAGTTGTCTGTGAATGTGGAGTTGTAGGCATGTGAAACCCGCATGTGGAGCATTTTTTTGTGTGTGATGCTCTACCAGGTTCATTACTCGATAATGCACTCAAAGGCCATTAAGCATAGAGTGTGAAAAGTGAGTTTCCTTGAGAGCTGCTTGGAAGTGTGGCGCTGTATGAAGTTAGTGAGCCAAATGGAGTTGTTCTCCCACAAGAACCACTCGGCTGCTTCTTCTTCAATATGCCCTTCACCAACATGCAGTGTTTCCTTGATTGAATTAGCTCTCACACCAATATTTGCGTCCAGAGCCTGTACATTGAGGGCTATCTGGAAAAAGCTCTGGCGCTGAAGTTGTCTGTGAATGTGGAGTTTTTGGCATGTGAAACCCACTTGTGGATCATTGGTTTGTGTGTGATGCTCTACCAGGTTCATTCCTAGATAATGCACTCAAAGGGCATTAAGCATAGAGTGTGAAAAGTGAGTTTCCTTGAGAGCTGCTTGGAAGCCTGATGGTGTGTGAAGTTAGTGAGCCAACTGGAGTTGTTCTCCCACAAGAACCACTCGGCTGCTTCTTCTTCAATATGCCCTTCACCAACATGCAGTGTTTCCTTGATTGAATTAGCTCTCACACCAATATTTGCGTCTAGAGCCTTTGCATTGAGGGCTATCTGAAAACGGCTTTGGCGCTGAAGTTGTCTGTGAATGTGGAGTTGGTGGCCTGTGAAACCCGCATGTGGAGCATTGGTTTGTGTGTGCGATGCTTACCAAGCTTCTTTCAGTCCTAGGCACTCAAAGGGCATTAAGCATAGAGTGTGAAAAGTGAGTTTCCTTGAGAGCTGCTTGGAAGCCTGATGGTGTGTGAAGTTAGTGACCCAAATGGAGTTGTTCTCCCCCAAGAATCACTCGGCTGCTTCTTCTTCAATATGCCCTTCACCAACATGCAGTGTTTCCTTGATTGAATTAGCTCTCACACCAATATTTGCGTCTAGAGCCTTTGCATTGAGGGCTATCTGAAAACGGCTTTGGCGCTGAAGTTGTCTGTGAATGTGGAGTTGGTGGCAAGTGAAACCCGCATGTGGAGCATTGGTTTGTCTGCGATGCTCTACCATGTTCATTGCTAGATAATGCACTCAAAGGCCATTAAGCATAGAGTGTGAAAAATGAGTTTCCTTGAGAGCTTCTTGGAAGCCTGATGGTGTGTTAAGTTAGTGAGCCAAATGGAGTTGTTCTCCCACAAGAACCACTCGGCTGCTTCTTCTTCAATATGCCCTTCACCAACATGCAGTGTTTCCTTGATTGAATTAGCTCTCACACCAATATTTGCGTCTAGAGCCTTTGCATTGAGGGCCATCTGAAAACGGCTGTGGCGCTGAAGTTGTCTGTGAATGTGGAGTTGGTGGCATGTGAAACCCGCATGTGGAGCATTGGTTTGTGTGCGTTGCTCTACCAGGTTCATTCCTAGATAATACACTCAAAGGGCATTAAGCATAGAGTGTGATTATGAGTTTCCTTGAGAGCTGCTTGGAAGTGTGGTGCTGTATGAAGTTAGTGAGCCAAATGGAGTTGTTCTCCCACAAGAACCACTCGGCTGCTTCTTCTTCAATATGCCCTTCACCAACATGCAGTGTTTCCTTGATTGAATTAGCTCTCACACCAATATTTGCGTCTAGAGCCTTTGAATTGAGGGTTATCTGAAAACGGCTTTGGCGCTGAAGTTGTCTGTGAATGTGGAGTTGGTGGCATGTGAAACCCGCGTGTGGAGCATTGGTTTGTGTGTGATGCTCTACCAGGTTCATTGCTAGATAATGCACTCAAAGGGCATTAAGCATAGATTGTGAAAAGTGAGTTTCCTTGAGAGCTGCTTGGAAGCCTGATGGTGTGTGAAGTTAGTGAGCCAAATGGAGTTGTTCTCCCACAAGAACCACTCGGCTGCTTCTTCTTCAATATGCCTTTCACCAACATGCAGTGTTTCCTTGATTGAATTAGCTCTCACACCAATATTTGCGTCTAGAGCCTTTGCATTGAGGGCTATCTGAAAACGGCTCTGGCGCTGAAGTTTTCTGTGAATGTGGAGATGGTGGCATGTGAAACCCGCATGTAGAGCATTGGTTTGTGTGTGATGCTCTACCAGGTTCATTGCTAGATAATGCACTCAAAGGGCATTAAGCATAGAGTGTGAAAAGTGAGTTTCCTTGAGAGCTGCTTGGAAGCCTGATGGTGTGTGAAGTTAGTGAGCAAAATGGAGTTGTTTTCCCACAAGAACCACTCGGCTGCTTCTTCTTTAATATGCCCTTCACCAACATGCAGTGTTTCCTTGATTGAATTAGCTCTCACACCAATATTTGTGTCTAGAGCCTTTGCATTGAGGACTATCTGAAAACGGCTTTGGCGCTGAAGTTGTCTGTGAATGTGGAGTTGGTGGCCTGTGAAACCCGCATGTGGAGCATTGGTTTGTGTGCGATGCTCTACCAGGTTCATTCTTAGATAATGCACTCAAAGGGCATTAAGCATAGAGTGTGAAAAGTGAGTTTCCTTGAGAGCTGCTTGGAAGCCTGATGGTGTGTGAAGTTAGTGAGCCAAATGGAGTTGTTCTCCCACAAGAATCACTCGGCTGCTTCTTCTTCAATATGCCCTTCACCAACATGCAGTGTTTCCTTGATTGAATTAGCTCTCACACCAATATTTGCATCTAGAGCCTTTGCATTGAGGGCTATCTGAAAACAGCTTTGGCGCTGAAGTTGTCTGTGAATGTGGAGTTGGTGCCATGTGAAACCTGCATGTGCAGCATTGGTTTGTGTGCGATGCTTACCAAGCTTTTTTCAGTCCTAGGCACTCAAAGGGCATTAAGCATAGAGTGTGAAATGTGAGTTTCCTTGAGAGCTGCTTGGAAGCCTGATGGTGTGTGAAGTTAGTGAGCCAAATGGAGTTGTTCTCCCACAAGAACCACTCGGCTGCTTCTTCTTTAATATGCCCTTCACCAACATGCAGTGTTTCCTTGATTGAATTAGCTCTCACACCAATATTTGCGTCTAGAGCCTTTGAATTGAGGGCTATCTGAAAAAGGCTCTGGCGCTGAAGTTGTCTGTGAATGTGGAGTTGGTGGCATGTGAAACCCGCGTGTGGAGCATTGGTTTGTGTGTGATGCTCTACCAGGTTCATTGCTAGATAATGCACTCAAAGGGCATTAAGCATAGATTGTGAAAAGTGAGTTTCCTTGAGAGCTGCTTGGAAGCCTGATGGTGTGTGAAGTTAGTGAGCCAAATGGAGTTGTTCTCCCACAAGAACCACTCGGCTGCTTCTTCTTCAATATGCCCTTCACCAACATGCAGTGTTTCCTTGATTGAATTAGCTCTCACACCAATATTTGCGTCTAGAGCCTTTGAATTGAGGGCTATCTGAAAACGGCTTTGGCGCTGACGTTGTCTGTGAATGTGGAGTTGGTGGCATGTGAAACTCGCAAGTAAAGCATTGGTTTGTGTGCGATGCCTACCAAGCTTTTTTCATTCCTAGGCACTCAAAGGGCATTAAGCATAGAGTGTGAAAAGTGAGTTTTCTTGAGAGCTGCTTGGAAGCCTGATGGTGTGTGAAGTTAGTGAGCCAAATGGAGTTGTTCTCCCACAAGAATCACTCGGCTGCTTCTTCTTCAATATGCCCTTCACCAACATGCAGTGTTTCCTTGATTGAATTAGCTCTCACACCAATATTTGCGTCTAGAGCCTTTGCATTGAGGGCTATCTGATAACAGCTTTGGCGCTGAAGTTGTCTGTGAATGTGGAGTTGGTGGCATGGAAACCCGCTTGTTGAGCATTGGTTTGTGTGTGATGCTCTACCAGGTTCATTGCTAGATAATGCACTCAAAGGGCATTAAGCATAGAGTGTGAAAAGTGAGTTTCCTTGAGAGCTGCTTGGAAGCCTGATGGTGTGTGAAGTTAGTGAGCCAAATGGAGTTGTCCTCCCACAAGAACCACTCCTCTGCTTCTTCTTCAATATGCCCTTCACCAACATGCAGTTTTTCCTGGATTGAATTAGCTCTCACACCAATATTTGCGTCTAGAGCCTTTGCATTGAGGGCCATCTGAAAACGGCTTTGGCGCTGAAGTTGTCTGTGAATGTGGAGTTGGTGGCATGTGAAACCCGCATGTGGAGCATTGGTTTGTGTGCGTTGCTCTACCAGGTTCATTCCTAGATAATACACTCAAAGGGCATTAAGCATAGACTGTGATTAGTGAGTTTCCTTGAGAGCTGCTTGGAAGTGTGGTGCTGTATGAAGTTAGTGAGCCAAATGGAGTTGTTCTCCCACAAGATCCACTCGGCTGCTTCTTCTTCACTATGCCCTTCACCAACATGCAGTGTTTCCTTGATTGAATTAGCTCTCACACCAATATTTGCGTCTAGAGCCTTTGAATTGAGGGTTATCTGAAAACGGCTTTGGCGCTGAAGTTGTCTGTGAATGTGGAGTTGGTGGCATGTGAAACCCGCGTGTGGAGCATTGGTTTGTGTGTGATGCTCTACCAGGTTCATTGCTAGATAATGCACTCAAAGGGCATTAAGCATAGATTGTGAAAAGTGAGTTTCCTTGAGAGCTGCTTGGAAGCCTGATGGTGTGTGAAGTTAGTGAGCCAAATGGAGTTGTTCTCCCACAAGAACCACTCGGCTGCTTCTTCTTCAATATGCCTTTCACCAACATGCAGTGTTTCCTTGATTGAATTAGCTCTCACACCAATATTTGCGTCTAGAGCCTTTGCATTGAGGGCTATCTGAAAACGGCTCTGGCGCTGAAGTTTTCTGTGAATGTGGAGATGGTGGCATGTGAAACCCGCATGTAGAGCATTGGTTTGTGTGTGATGCTCTACCAGGTTCATTGCTAGATAATGCACTCAAAGGGCATTAAGCATAGAGTGTGAAAAGTGAGTTTCCTTGAGAGCTGCTTGGAAGCCTGATGGTGTGTGAAGTTAGTGAGCAAAATGGAGTTGTTTTCCCACAAGAACCACTCGGCTGCTTCTTCTTTAATATGCCCTTCACCAACATGCAGTGTTTCCTTGATTGAATTAGCTCTCACACCAATATTTGTGTCTAGAGCCTTTGCATTGAGGACTATCTGAAAACGGCTTTGGCGCTGAAGTTGTCTGTGAATGTGGAGTTGGTGGCCTGTGAAACCCGCATGTGGAGCATTGGTTTGTGTGCGATGCTCTACCAGGTTCATTCTTAGATAATGCACTCAAAGGGCATTAAGCATAGAGTGTGAAAAGTGAGTTTCCTTGAGAGCTGCTTGGAAGCCTGATGGTGTGTGAAGTTAGTGAGCCAAATGGAGTTGTTCTCCCACAAGAATCACTCGGCTGCTTCTTCTTCAATATGCCCTTCACCAACATGCAGTGTTTCCTTGATTGAATTAGCTCTCACACCAATATTTGCATCTAGAGCCTTTGCATTGAGGGCTATCTGAAAACAGCTTTGGCGCTGAAGTTGTCTGTGAATGTGGAGTTGGTGCCATGTGAAACCTGCATGTGCAGCATTGGTTTGTGTGCGATGCTTACCAAGCTTTTTTCAGTCCTAGGCACTCAAAGGGCATTAAGCATAGAGTGTGAAATGTGAGTTTCCTTGAGAGCTGCTTGGAAGCCTGATGGTGTGTGAAGTTAGTGAGCCAAATGGAGTTGTTCTCCCACAAGAACCACTCGGCTGCTTCTTCTTTAATATGCCCTTCACCAACATGCAGTGTTTCCTTGATTGAATTAGCTCTCACACCAATATTTGCGTCTAGAGCCTTTGAATTGAGGGCTATCTGAAAAAGGCTCTGGCGCTGAAGTTGTCTGTGAATGTGGAGTTGGTGGCATGTGAAACCCGCGTGTGGAGCATTGGTTTGTGTGTGATGCTCTACCAGGTTCATTGCTAGATAATGCACTCAAAGGGCATTAAGCATAGATTGTGAAAAGTGAGTTTCCTTGAGAGCTGCTTGGAAGCCTGATGGTGTGTGAAGTTAGTGAGCCAAATGGAGTTGTTCTCCCACAAGAACCACTCGGCTGCTTCTTCTTCAATATGCCCTTCACCAACATGCAGTGTTTCCTTGATTGAATTAGCTCTCACACCAATATTTGCGTCTAGAGCCTTTGAATTGAGGGCTATCTGAAAACGGCTTTGGCGCTGACGTTGTCTGTGAATGTGGAGTTGGTGGCATGTGAAACTCGCAAGTAAAGCATTGGTTTGTGTGCGATGCCTACCAAGCTTTTTTCATTCCTAGGCACTCAAAGGGCATTAAGCATAGAGTGTGAAAAGTGAGTTTTCTTGAGAGCTGCTTGGAAGCCTGATGGTGTGTGAAGTTAGTGAGCCAAATGGAGTTGTTCTCCCACAAGAATCACTCGGCTGCTTCTTCTTCAATATGCCCTTCACCAACATGCAGTGTTTCCTTGATTGAATTAGCTCTCACACCAATATTTGCGTCTAGAGCCTTTGCATTGAGGGCTATCTGATAACAGCTTTGGCGCTGAAGTTGTCTGTGAATGTGGAGTTGGTGGCATGGAAACCCGCTTGTTGAGCATTGGTTTGTGTGTGATGCTCTACCAGGTTCATTGCTAGATAATGCACTCAAAGGGCATTAAGCATAGAGTGTGAAAAGTGAGTTTCCTTGAGAGCTGCTTGGAAGCCTGATGGTGTGTGAAGTTAGTGAGCCAAATGGAGTTGTCCTCCCACAAGAACCACTCCTCTGCTTCTTCTTCAATATGCCCTTCACCAACATGCAGTTTTTCCTGGATTGAATTAGCTCTCACACCAATATTTGCGTCTAGAGCCTTTGCATTGAGGGCCATCTGAAAACGGCTTTGGCGCTGAAGTTGTCTGTGAATGTGGAGTTGGTGGCATGTGAAACCCGCATGTGGAGCATTGGTTTGTGTGCGTTGCTCTACCAGGTTCATTCCTAGATAATACACTCAAAGGGCATTAAGCATAGACTGTGATTAGTGAGTTTCCTTGAGAGCTGCTTGGAAGTGTGGTGCTGTATGAAGTTAGTGAGCCAAATGGAGTTGTTCTCCCACAAGATCCACTCGGCTGCTTCTTCTTCACTATGCCCTTCACCAACATGCAGTGTTTCCTTGATTGAATTAGCTCTCACACCAATATTTGCGTCTAGAGCCTTTGAATTGAGGGTTATCTGAAAACGGCTTTGGCGCTGAAGTTGTCTGTGAATGTGGAGTTGGTGGCATGTGAAACCCGCGTGTGGAGCATTGGTTTGTGTGTGATGCTCTACCAGGTTCATTGCTAGATAATGCACTCAAAGGGCATTAAGCATAGATTGTGAAAAGTGAGTTTCCTTGAGAGCTGCTTGGAAGCCTGATGGTGTGTGAAGTTAGTGAGCCAAATGGAGTTGTTCTCCCACAAGAACCACTCGGCTGCTTCTTCTTCAATATGCCTTTCACCAACATGCAGTGTTTCCTTGATTGAATTAGCTCTCACACCAATATTTGCGTCTAGAGCCTTTGCATTGAGGGCTATCTGAAAACGGCTCTGGCGCTGAAGTTTTCTGTGAATGTGGAGATGGTGGCATGTGAAACCCGCATGTAGAGCATTGGTTTGTGTGTGATGCTCTACCAGGTTCATTGCTAGATAATGCACTCAAAGGGCATTAAGCATAGAGTGTGAAAAGTGAGTTTCCTTGAGAGCTGCTTGGAAGCCTGATGGTGTGTGAAGTTAGTGAGCAAAATGGAGTTGTTTTCCCACAAGAACCACTCGGCTGCTTCTTCTTTAATATGCCCTTCACCAACATGCAGTGTTTCCTTGATTGAATTAGCTCTCACACCAATATTTGTGTCTAGAGCCTTTGCATTGAGGACTATCTGAAAACGGCTTTGGCGCTGAAGTTGTCTGTGAATGTGGAGTTGGTGGCCTGTGAAACCCGCATGTGGAGCATTGGTTTGTGTGCGATGCTCTACCAGGTTCATTCTTAGATAATGCACTCAAAGGGCATTAAGCATAGAGTGTGAAAAGTGAGTTTCCTTGAGAGCTGCTTGGAAGCCTGATGGTGTGTGAAGTTAGTGAGCCAAATGGAGTTGTTCTCCCACAAGAATCACTCGGCTGCTTCTTCTTCAATATGCCCTTCACCAACATGCAGTGTTTCCTTGATTGAATTAGCTCTCACACCAATATTTGCATCTAGAGCCTTTGCATTGAGGGCTATCTGAAAACAGCTTTGGCGCTGAAGTTGTCTGTGAATGTGGAGTTGGTGCCATGTGAAACCTGCATGTGCAGCATTGGTTTGTGTGCGATGCTTACCAAGCTTTTTTCAGTCCTAGGCACTCAAAGGGCATTAAGCATAGAGTGTGAAATGTGAGTTTCCTTGAGAGCTGCTTGGAAGCCTGATGGTGTGTGAAGTTAGTGAGCCAAATGGAGTTGTTCTCCCACAAGAACCACTCGGCTGCTTCTTCTTTAATATGCCCTTCACCAACATGCAGTGTTTCCTTGATTGAATTAGCTCTCACACCAATATTTGCGTCTAGAGCCTTTGAATTGAGGGCTATCTGAAAAAGGCTCTGGCGCTGAAGTTGTCTGTGAATGTGGAGTTGGTGGCATGTGAAACCCGCGTGTGGAGCATTGGTTTGTGTGTGATGCTCTACCAGGTTCATTGCTAGATAATGCACTCAAAGGGCATTAAGCATAGATTGTGAAAAGTGAGTTTCCTTGAGAGCTGCTTGGAAGCCTGATGGTGTGTGAAGTTAGTGAGCCAAATGGAGTTGTTCTCCCACAAGAACCACTCGGCTGCTTCTTCTTCAATATGCCCTTCACCAACATGCAGTGTTTCCTTGATTGAATTAGCTCTCACACCAATATTTGCGTCTAGAGCCTTTGAATTGAGGGCTATCTGAAAACGGCTTTGGCGCTGACGTTGTCTGTGAATGTGGAGTTGGTGGCATGTGAAACTCGCAAGTAAAGCATTGGTTTGTGTGCGATGCCTACCAAGCTTTTTTCATTCCTAGGCACTCAAAGGGCATTAAGCATAGAGTGTGAAAAGTGAGTTTTCTTGAGAGCTGCTTGGAAGCCTGATGGTGTGTGAAGTTAGTGAGCCAAATGGAGTTGTTCTCCCACAAGAATCACTCGGCTGCTTCTTCTTCAATATGCCCTTCACCAACATGCAGTGTTTCCTTGATTGAATTAGCTCTCACACCAATATTTGCGTCTAGAGCCTTTGCATTGAGGGCTATCTGATAACAGCTTTGGCGCTGAAGTTGTCTGTGAATGTGGAGTTGGTGGCATGGAAACCCGCTTGTTGAGCATTGGTTTGTGTGTGATGCTCTACCAGGTTCATTGCTAGATAATGCACTCAAAGGGCATTAAGCATAGAGTGTGAAAAGTGAGTTTCCTTGAGAGCTGCTTGGAAGCCTGATGGTGTGTGAAGTTAGTGAGCCAAATGGAGTTGTCCTCCCACAAGAACCACTCCTCTGCTTCTTCTTCAATATGCCCTTCACCAACATGCAGTTTTTCCTGGATTGAATTAGCTCTCACACCAATATTTGCGTCTAGAGCCTTTGCATTGAGGGCCATCTGAAAACGGCTTTGGCGCTGAAGTTGTCTGTGAATGTGGAGTTGGTGGCATGTGAAACCCGCATGTGGAGCATTGGTTTGTGTGCGTTGCTCTACCAGGTTCATTCCTAGATAATACACTCAAAGGGCATTAAGCATAGACTGTGATTAGTGAGTTTCCTTGAGAGCTGCTTGGAAGTGTGGTGCTGTATGAAGTTAGTGAGCCAAATGGAGTTGTTCTCCCACAAGATCCACTCGGCTGCTTCTTCTTCACTATGCCCTTCACCAACATGCAGTGTTTCCTTGATTGAATTAGCTCTCACACCAATATTTGCGTCTAGAGCCTTTGAATTGAGGGTTATCTGAAAACGGCTTTGGCGCTGAAGTTGTCTGTGAATGTGGAGTTGGTGGCATGTGAAACCCGCGTGTGGAGCATTGGTTTGTGTGCGATGCTCTACCAGGTTCATTGCTAGATAATGCGCTCAAAGGGCATTAAGCATAGATTGTGAAAAGTGAGTTTCCTTGAGAGCTGCTTGGAAGCCTGATGGTGTGTGAAGTTAGTGAGCCAAATGGAGTTGTTCTCCCACTAGAACCACTCGGCTGCTTCTTCTTCAATATGCCTTTCACCAACATGCAGTGTTTCCTTGCTTGAATTAGCTCTCACACCAATATTTGCGTCTAGAGCCTTTGCATTGAGGGCTATCTGAAAACGGCTCTGGCGCTGAAGTTTTCTGTGAATGTGGAGATGGTGGCATGTGAAACCCGCATGTAGAGCATTGGTTTGTGTGTGATGCTCTACCAGGTTCATTGCTAGATAATGCACTCAAAGGGCATTAAGCATAGAGTGTGAAAAGTGAGTTTCCTTGAGAGCTGCTTGGAAGCCTGATGGTGTGTGAAATTAGTGAGCAAAATGGAGTTGTTTTCCCACAAGAACCACTCGGCTGCTTCTTCTTTAATATGCCCTTCACCAACATGCAGTGTTTCCTTGATTGAATTAGCTCTCACACCAATATTTGCGTCTAGAGCCTTTGCATTGAGGGCTATCTGAAAACGGCTTTGGCGCTGAAGTTGTCTGTGAATGTGGAGTTGGTGGCATGTGAAACCCGCATGTGGAGCATTGGTTTGTGTGCGATGCTTACCAAGCTTCTTTCAGTCCTAGGCACTCAAAGGGCATTAAGCATAGAGTGTGAAAAGTGAGTTTCCTTGAGAGCTGCTTGGAAGCCTGATGGTGTGTGTGTAGTTAGTGAACCAAATGGAGTTGTTCTCCAACAAGAAAAACTCGGCTGGTTCTTCTTTAATATGCCCTTCACCAACATGCCTTGTTTCATGGATTGAATTAGCTCTCACACCAATATTTGCGTCCAGAGCCTGTGCATTGAGGGCTATCTGGAAAAAGCTCTGGCGCTGAAGTTGTCTGTGAATGTGGAGTTTTTGGCATGTGAAACCCACTTGTGGATCATTGGTTTGTGTGTGATGCTCTACCAGGTTCATTCCTAGATAATGCACTCAAAGGGCATTAAGCATAGAGTGTGAAAAGTGAGTTTCCTTGAGAGCTGCTTGGAAGCCTGATGGTGTGTGAAGTTAGTGAGCCAACTGGAGTTGTTCTCCCACAAGAACCACTCGGCTGCTTCTTCTTCAATATGTCCTTCACCAACATGCAGTGTTTCCTTGATTGAATTAGCTCTCACACCAATATTTGCGTCTAGAGCCTTTGCATTGAGGGCTATCTGAAAACGGCTTTGGCGCTGAAGTTGTCTGTGAATGTGGAGTTGTAGGCATGTGAAACCCGCATGTGGAGCATTGGTTTGTGTGTGATGCTCTACCAGGTTCATTGCTACATAATGCACTCAAAGGCCATTAAGCATAGAGTGTGAAAAGTGAGTTTCCTTGAGAGCTGCTTGGAAGTGTGGCGCTGTATGAAGTTAGTGAGCCAAATGGAGTTGTTCTCCCACAAGAACCACTCGGCTGCTTCTTCTTCAATATGCCCTTCACCAACATGCAGTGTTTCCTTGATTGAATTAGCTCTCACACCAATATTTGCGTCTAGAGCCTTTGCATTGAGGGCTATCTGAAAACGGCTTTGGCGCTGAAGTTGTCTGTGAATGTGGAGTTGGTGGCATGTGAAACCCGCATGTGGAGCATTGGTTTGTGTGTGCGATGCTTACCAAGCTTCTTTCAGTCCTAGGCACTCAAAGGGCATTAAGCATAGAGTGTGAAAAGTGAGTTTCCTTGAGAGCTGCTTGGAAGTGTGGCGCTGTATGAAGTTAGTGAGCCAAATGGAGTTGTTCTCCCACAAGAACCACTCGGCTGCTTCTTCTTCAATATGCCCTTCACCAACATGCAGTGTTTCCTTGATTGAATTAGCTCTCACACCAATATTTGCGTCTAGAACCTTTGCATTGAGGGCTATCTGAAAACGGCTGTGGCGCTGAAGTTGCCTGTGAATGTGGAGTTGGTGGCATGTGAAACCCGCATGTGGAGCATTCGTTTGTGTGGGATGCTCTACCAGGTTCATTGCTAGATAATGCACTCAAAGGGCATTAAGCATAGAGTGTGAAAAGTGAGTTTCCTTGAGAGCTGCTTGGAAGCCTGATGGTGTGTGAAGTTAGTGAGCCAAATGGAGTTGTTCTCCCACAAGAACCACTCGGCTGCTTCTTCTTCAATATGCCCATCACCAACATGCAGTGTTTCCTTGATTGAATTAGCTCTCACACCAATATTTGCGTCTAGAGCCTTTGCATTGAGGGCTATCTGAAAACGGCTCTGGCGCTGAAGTTGTCTGTGAATGTGGAGTTGGTGGCATGTGAAACCCGCATGTGGAGCATTGGTTTGTGTGTGATGCTGACCAAGCTTCTTTCAGTCCTAGAAACTCAAAGGGCATTAAGCATAGAGTGTGAAAAGTGAGTTTCCTTGAGAGCTGCTTGGAAGCCTGATGGTGTGTGAAGTTAGCCAAATGGAGTTGTTCTCCCACAAGAAAAACTCGGCTGCTTCTTCTTTAATATGCCCTTCACCAACATGCAGTGTTTCCTTGATTGAATTAGCTCTCACACCAATATTTGCGTCTAGAGCCTTTGCATTGAGGGCTATCTGAAAACGGCTTTGGCGCTGAAGTTGTCTGTGAATGTGGAGTTGGTGGCATGTGAAACTCGCAAGTGGAGCATTGGTTTGTGTGCGATGCCTACCAAGCTTCTTTCAGTCCTAGGCACTCATCGGGCCTTTAGCATAGAGTGTGAAAAGTGAGTTTCCTTGAGAGCTGCTTGGAAGCCTGATGGTGTGTGAAGTTAGTGAGCCAAATGGAGTTGTTCTCCCCCAAGAATCACTCGGCTGCTTCTTCTTCAATATGCCCTTCCCCAACATGCAGTGTTTCCTTGATTGAATTAGCTCTCACACCAATATTTGCGTCTAGAGCCTTTGCATTGAGGGCTATCTGAAAACGGCTTTGGCGCTGAAGTTGTCTGTGAATGTGGAGTTGGTGGCAAGTGAAACCCACTTGTGGAGCATTGGTTTGTCTGCGATGCTCTACCATGTTCATTGCTAGATAATGCACTCAAAGGCCATTAAGCATAGAGTGTGAAAAGTGAGTTTCCTTGAGAGCTGCTTGGAAGCCTGATGGTGTGTGAAGTTAGTGAGCCAAATGGAGTTGTTCTCCCACAAGAACCACTCGGCTGCTTCTTCTTCAATATGCCCTTCACCAACATGAAGTGTTTCCTTGATTGAATTAGCTCTCACACCAATATTTGCGTCTAGAGCCTTTGCATTGAGGGCCATCTGAAAACGGCTTTGGCGCTGAAGTTGTCTGTGAATGTGGAGTTGGTGGCATGTGAAACCCGCATGTGGAGCATTGGTTTGTGTGCGTTGCTCTACCAGGTTCATTCCTAGATAATACACTCAAAGGGCATTAAGCATAGAGTGTGATTATGAGTTTCCTTGAGAGCTGCATGGAAGTGTGGTGCTGTATGAAGTTAGTGAGCCAAATGGAGTTGTTCTCCCACAAGAACCACTCGGCTGCTTCTTCTTCAATATGCCCTTCACCAACATGCAGTGTTTCCTTGATTGAATTAGCTCTCACACCAATATTTGCGTCTGGAGCCTTTGAATTGAGGGCTATCTGAAAAAGGCTTTGGCGCTGAAGTTGTCTGTGAATGTGGAGTTGGTGGCATGTGAAACCCGCATGTGGAGCATTGGTTTGTGTGTGATGCTCTACCAGGTTCATTCTTAGATAATGCACTCAAAGGGCATTAAGCATAGAGTGTAAAAAGTGAGTTTCCTTGAGAGCTGCTTGGAAGCCTGATGGTGTGTGAAGTTAGTGAGCCAAATGGAGTTGTTCTGCAACAAGAATCACTCGGCTGCTTCTTCTTCAATATGCCCTTCACCAACATGCAGTGTTTCCTTGCTTGAATTAGCTCTCACACCAATATTTGCGTCTAGAGCCTTTGCATTGAGGGCTATCTGAAAACGGCTCTGGCGCTGAAGTTTTCTGTGAATGTGGAGATGGTGGCATGTGAAACCCGCATGTAGAGCATTGGTTTGTGTGTGATGCTCTACCAGGTTCATTGCTAGATAATGCACTCAAAGGGCATTAAGCATAGAGTGTGAAAAGTGAGTTTCCTTGAGAGCTGCTTGGAAGCCTGATGGTGTGTGAAGTTAGTGAGCAAAATGGAGTTGTTTTCCCACAAGAACCACTCGGCTGCTTCTTTTTTAATATGCCCTTCACCAACATGCAGTGTTTCCTTGATTGAATTAGCTCTCACACCAATATTTGCGTCTAGAGCCTTTGCATTGAGGGCTATCTGAAAACGGCTTTGGCGCTGAAGTTGTCTGTGAATGTGGAGTTGGTGGCATGTGAAACCCGCATGTGGAGCATTGGTTTGTGTGCGATGCTCTACCAGGTTCATTCTTAGATAATGCACTCAAAGGGCATTAAGCATAGAGTGTGAAAAGTGAGTTTCCTTGAGAGCTGCTTGGAAGCCTGATGGTGTGTGAAGTTAGTGAGCCAAATGGAGTTGTTCTCCCACAAGAATCACTCGGCTGCTTCTTCTTCAATATGCCCTTCACCAACATGCAGTGTTTCCTTGATTGAATTAGCTCTCACACCAATATTTGCATCTAGAGCCTTTGCATTGAGGGCTATCTGAAAACAGCTTTGGCGCTGAAGTTGTCTGTGAATGTGGAGTTGGTGGCATGTGAAACCTGCATGTGGAGCATTGGTTTGTGTGCGATGCTTACCAAGCTTTTTTCAGTCCTAGGCAC
This sequence comes from Ochotona princeps, assembly GCF_030435755.1. Taxonomy (NCBI): domain Eukaryota; kingdom Metazoa; phylum Chordata; class Mammalia; order Lagomorpha; family Ochotonidae; genus Ochotona; species Ochotona princeps. Next base: position 49,466 of record NW_026696639.1, on the reverse strand, counting down.
TCAAAGGGCATTAAGCATAGAGTGTGAAATGTGAGTTTCCTTGAGAGCTGCTTGGAAGCCTGATGGTGTGTGAAGTTAGTGAGCCAAATGGAGTTGTTCTCCCACAAGAACCACTCGGCTGCTTCTTCTTTAATATGCCCTTCACCAACATGCAGTGTTTCCTTGATTGAATTAGCTCTCACACCAATATTTGCGTCTAGAGCCTTTGAATTGAGGGCTATCTGAAAAAGGCTTTGGCGCTGAAGTTGTCTGTGAATGTGGAGTTGGTGGCCTGTGAAACCCGCGTGTGGATCATTGGTTTGTGTGTGATGCTCTACCAGGTTCATTGCTAGATAATGCACTCAAAGGGCATTAAGCATAGAGTGTGAAAAGTGAGTTTCCTTGAGAGCTGCTTGGAAGCCTGATGGTGTGTGAAGTTAGTGAGCCAAATGGAGTTGTTCTTCCACAAGAACCACTCGGCTGCTTCTTCTTCAATATGCCTTTCACCAACATGCAGTGTTTCCTTGATTGAATTAGCTCTCACACCAATATTTGCGTCTAGAGCCTTTGCATTGAGGGCTATCTGAAAACGGCTCTGTCGCTGAAGTTGTCTGTGAATGTGGAGTTGGTGGCATGAAAACCCGCATGTAGAGCATTGGTTTGTGTGTGATGCTCTACCAGGTTCATTGCTAGATAATGCACTCAAAGGGCATTAAGCATAGAGTGTGAAAAGTGAGTTTCCTTGAGAGCTGCTTGGAAGCCTGATGGTGTGTGAAGTTAGTGAGCCAAATGGAGTTGTTCTCCCACAAGAACCACTCGGCTGCTTCTTCTTCAATATGCCCTTCACCAACATGCAGTGTTTCCTTGATTGAATTAGCTCTCACACCAATATTTGCGTCTAGAGCCTTTGCATTGAGGGCTATCTGAAAACGGCTTTGGCGCTGAAGTTGTCTGTGAATGTGGAGTTGGTGGCCTGTGAAACCCGCATGTGGAGCATTGGTTTGTGTGTGATGCTCTACCAGGTTCATTCTTAGATAATACACTCAAAGGGCATTAAGCATAGAGTGTGAAAAGTGAGTTTCCTTGAGAGCTGCTTGGAAGCCTGATGGTGTGTGAAGTTAGTGAGCCAAATGGAGTTGTTCTCCCACAAGAACCACTCGGCTGCTTCTTCTTCAATATGCCCTTCACCAACATGCAGTGTTTCCTTGATTGAATTAGCTCTCACACCAATATTTGCGTCTAGAGCCTTTGCATTGAGGGCTATCTGAAAAAGGCTCTGGCGCAGAGAGCTGGTGTAGGGTGGAGTAGGGAAGGAGGGGAGCCGATCCAGCAGAGAAACAGGCCAGGAGGTGCGAAACTGTAGGGAGAAGAACGAGAAGGTCACTGGAGTTCACTAAAGCAAGAAGATCTACACAGCGTGAATGAACAGCCGCAAAAAGTAGGAAAGAAAATACAGCACGCCGCGAGAAACCTGGTGAGTCACGATCCCAGGCAGGGGGAAGGCGGCGGAGGCTCTACCGCCCCACGGAAAACAGAGGCGGCCGGAAGGATAGGCGCCCACACCGACAGGGGCACCAGTCCCCTGGAAGGCAGGAGCCCCCAGAGGAGGCTACTGGACTGATCATTGGGTGCATCATCCCTGCAGAAGTGGAGGAAAAGCAGGGGAGATTTCCCAGAGGCTTGCCTACCCGCTGCTCAGCGGCTGAGGGAGAGTGCAGAGGGAACAGGAGCGGCGCTGTGGGACTGGGGCTCTGAGATCCCCGTATCGGCTCTGAGCTGTGGACTGGCTGCGGGAGAGTCAGTGGATCCTGTTGCTGGACTAGCCCTGAGCCCCAGAGGCTGGGCAACGCTCGACAGGGCCTCACGTCCTGGTCAGAGGAGCGGACTAGTGGGGGCACATTTCACCTCAAGGGCTCTGTGCCTCTCAGAGATCCGCTTCTACCCTTGAGAGAGTGCAGCTGAGGAAGTGGCTTCTTCAGGGCAGAGTCCCCAGCTGGGCTCAGCTAGAGAGGCCAGACCAGAGCGGGCTCAGCTGAACTGGCCGGACAGGTTTTCCCAGCAGGAGCCCACTCGGAAAGACCTGCCTGTGGTGTTGCAGCCCTCAGCGGAGCAGCGCTTCCGAGTTTGGCACTGGGGCCGAGGAGATTTCCAGCCCAGCACAGGCTGGGGTTGGGGATTTTAGACTCCGAGCAGCAGGAGCCCCTGCTGTGCTAACCTCAAGCCCTGAAGGAGAGTCTCGGCTCAGCACTGAGGCGGAGACCCCCGCTGTATTAGCCTTGTGACCCAAAGCCCAGGCGCGGCTCAGCAGAGTGAATCTGTAGGGCACTGCCTTTGAGAGGGAGCCACAGGGGAAGGGGCCTGGCACTGGGGCTGGCCCACAAAGCCTCCTGACCCAGCTCAGGGCTGTGATCTACAGACCCTGAAAGCAGCTGGTGACTCAGGCAGTAAGCCCTGCTGGGCTCAGCCGGAGACCCCAAACCAGAGCCAGCTCAGCTGAATCACCGCTAAAATCTCAAAACAACAAGAAGCAAAAACACAATGAGGAGAAGTATCAGAAAAAGCAATGACCCAGAGGAAAGATCAAGCACTCCCTCCCAATACAACCAAAAACTAATCTCAATATCTGAGATGCAAGATGAAGACATAGAGGAACTATCAGATAAGGACTTTAAGAAGCTAATGATGAAATTCGTCAGAGAGAGTGAAAAGCGCTGGGAAGAGTCTAAGGCATTCGAAAACCATATCACTGCAGAAATAAATCAAATCAAAAAGGGAATCCTCGATATAGAGCACAAAATTGAAAGCCTAACCAACAGAATGAACACAGCAGAGGACAGAATATCAGAATTGGAAGACAATCAGAATGAAAGGCAGCAGCTCATCAAACAGTTGGAGACAAATCTAGAGAAAGCCAATAGGTCCATACAGGAAATGAAAGACAACCTCAAAAAATCAAATATTAGAATAATAGGCCTTCCCGAAGGAGTGGAAAAGGAGACAGGCTTGCAACGGGTGCTCAATGAGATAATACAGGAGAACTTCCAGAATATTGGAAATATAAATCCAGCACAAATCCAGGAAGGGCAAAGAACCCCCAGGAGATACGACCCAAACAAATCGTCTCCCAGACATGTGGTCCTCAAGCTACCTTCAAGTGAACACAAGGAAACAATTCTAAGACAAGTAAGAAAAAAGGATAAGATTACTTTCAGGGGAAGGGAAATCAGGATCACAGCCGACCTATCAGAAGAAACGCTCCAAGCAAGGAGAGAATGGGGTAAAACCTATCAAATCCTGAAACAAAACAACTGCCAACCAAGAATAATGTACCCAGCAAAGCTCTCATTTATATTTGAGAATGAAATTAAATACTTCAACAGTAAAGAGAAACTCGAAGAATACATCAACACGAAACCAGCTCTGGAAAACCTCCTCAGGAAGGTGCTAAACCCAGAAAGAAAAAATACAAACCAAAATCAAAGATGGCAAATGGGAAGACCTCCCCACTAAAATCCATACAAGAAAAGTCAACCAATCAAGAACTCTAATAGTTGCAAATACACACTTGCATACTTACACTCATGGCAGCCCAAAACCAATTCCTTTCAATATTATCTCTAAACACAAATGGCTTAAACTCACCAATCAAAAGGCATAGATTAACGGAATGGATCATCAAACAGCACCCAACTATATGTTGTCTACAAGAGACACATCTAACCAGAAAATCCTGTAAGAAATTTAAAGTGAAAGGATGGAAAAAGACATTTCATGCCAATGGACGAGAAAAAAAGGCTGGCGTAGCTGTTCTAATCTCAGATGACCTAGACTTCAAGCTGACAGACATCAAAAAGGACAGAGAAGGACATTATATATTGGTGAAGGGACTGATCCATCAAGAAGTAATTACAATCGTGAACATATATGCACCTAATTCCAATGCGCCTAGCTTCGTGAAGCAACTACTTACAGACTTAAGGGGAGACATAGATACACACACAATAATAGTGGGTGATCTTAACACCCCACTAACAACTATAGACAGATCAACAAAACAAAAACTCAACAAAGAAACAACAGAGCTCGTACAAACATTAGAACAACTAGACTTGGTAGACATTTATAGAATTTTTTATCCTAAGACCACAGATTATACATTTTTTTCAGCAGTGCATGGCACCTTCTCCAGGATCGACCACATGATAGGACACAAAGCAAATCTAAATAACTTCAAAAAGATAGGAATCATACCATGTACCCTCTCAGACCACCACGGAATGAAACTGGAAATCAGCAATTCAAAATGTCCCAGGAAATATAGAAACTCTTGGAGGCTGAACAATATGCTATTAAACGAACAATGGGTCAGGGAAGAAATTAAAGATGAGATCAAAAAATTTATGGAAACCAATGAAAACTCTGACACAACATTCCAAAACTTGTGGGACACTGCCAAAGCAGTGCTACGGGGTAAACTCATCGCAATTGGAGCTCATGTCAAGGCCCAAGAGAGTCGCCAAATACAGGAACTAACCACACACCTCCAGGAATTGGAAAAGCAGCAGCAGATGAGCCCCACACACAACAGGAAACAAGAAATCATCAAAACAAGGGAGGAAATCAACCAGATAGAAATAAAAAAAACCATACACAAAATCAACGAATCAAAAAGCTGGTTTTTTGAAAAGATAAACAAAATAGACACCCCGCTGGCCCGTCTGACAAAGAAAAAACAAGAGAAAGCAAGAATTAACAGCATCAAAGATGAAAAAGGCAACATAACAACAGACATTACAACCATTAAGAACATAATCAGAAATTACTACAAAGCACTGTACTCCAACAAATCAGAAGACCACCAAGAAATGGAAAAGTTCTTAGACTCACACAACCTGCCAAAACTTAGCCCAGAGGCAACAATCAACCTGAACAAACCCATAACTGAAGCAGAGATTGAATCAGTGATTAAAGACCTCCCAACAAAGAAAAGCCCAGGCCCAGACGGCTTCACTCCAGAATTCTACAAAACATTCCGAACAGAACTAACTCCAATCCTCTACAAACTCTTCAAAACAATAGAAAAGGAAGCAACCCTTCCAAACTCATTCTATGAAGCCAACATCACCTTAATCCCAAAACCGGGCAGAGATCCTACAGAGAAAGAAAACTACAGACCTATCTCTTTGATGAACATTGATGCTAAGATTCTCAACAAAATCCTAGCCAACAGAATTCAAAAACACATCAGACAGATCATTCATCCAGATCAAGTAGGATTCATCCCTGGAATGCAGGGATGGTTCAACATTCGCAAATCCATAAATGTGATACACCACATCCAAAAACTGAAAAACAAGAATCACATGATAGTATCAATAGATGCAGAAAAAGCTTTCGACAAAATTCAGCACAACTTCCTGCTAAAGACCCTAACCAAGGTAGGCATAGATGGAAAAATCCACAACATAATCAAAGCAATATATGCAAAACCCAATGCCAGCATCATACTGAATGGAGAAAAACTGGAACCCTTCCCACTGAGATCTGGAACAAGACAGGGATGTCCGCTTTCTCCGCTGCTATTCAACATAGTTCTAGAGGTACTCGCTGAGGCCATAAGACAAGAAAAAGAAATCAAAGGAATCCAAATGGGAAATGAAGAAGTCAAGCTTTCACTATATGCAGATGACATGATTCTTTATATGGAAGAGCCAAAAGGCTCAACACAGAGACTACTAGAACTTATACGAGAGTTCGGTAGAGTGGCAGGGTACAAAATTAATGAACAAAAATCAACAGCCATAGTGTATGCTAACAGCCCCAAGTTGGAAAAAGATCTAACCAGCAAGATACCATTCAAAGTAACAAAGGAAAGCATGAAGTATCTGGGAATTAACCTAACCAAAAATGTAGGAGACCTATTCGAGGAAAACTACAAACTACTTAAAAAAGAAATTGAACAAGATCTAGAAAGATGGAGTAACATCCCATGCTCCTGGATAGGTAAAATCAATATCATTAAAATGTCTATACTGCCAAAAGCAATATATACATTCAACGCAATCCCAATCAAATTGCCCAAAACATTCTTCACAGACCTGGAAACAATGATCCAAAGGTTCATCTGGAAGCACAAAAAACCACGAATAGCTAGAACCATTCTCAAGAACAGGAAGTTAGCAGGGGGAATCACAGTTCCGGACCTCTGGACATACTATAGGGCAGTGGTTATCAAAACAGCCTGGTACTGGCACAAAAATAGAGAAGAAGGTCAATGGAGCAGAATAGAAACACCAGATGGGAACCCACAGAAATACAGCCAAATAATCTTTGACAAAAAGACAAACGACAACCCAGGCAAATGGGAAGGTCTGTTCAATAAATGCTGTTGGGACAACTGGTTGATAGCCTGCAGAAACAAAAAGATAGACCCACATCTCTCACCATATACTAAGATCAAATCCAAATGGATAAAAGATTTAAACCTACATCCAGAAACCTTCAAACTTTTGGAAGAAAATGTTGGAAACACACTGGAACACTTAGGGGTAGGCCCTCACTTCCTAAAAAAGACTCCAAATGCAGTAGAAATCAAGACCAAAATAAACAATTGGGACCTCATCAAACTAAGAAGCTTCTGTACAGCTAGAGAAACAATCAACAAAGTAAAAAGGCAACCCACAGAATGGGAGAAGATCTTTGCACACGACTTAGGTGATAGAGGGCTGATCTCCAGAATATACAAAGAGCTACAAAACAACCAAAATGTCAAAACAAACAAGCCACTCAAGAAATGGGCACGGGAAATGGGCAAACACTTCACAAAGGAACAAACCCAAATGGCAAATAAACATATGAAAAAATGCTCAAGTTCCCTGGCAATAAGGGAAATCCAAATTAAAACATCAATGAGGTACCACCTAACGCCAGTAAGACTGGCCCATATGAATAAAAGCACCAACAACACTTGTTGGTGAGGTTGCGGGGAAAAGGGAACCCTACTCCACTGCTGGTGGGCTGCAGGCTGGTACAGCCTCTATGGAAATCAGTATGGAGAACATTCAAACAACTCAAATACAACATACCGTATGACCCGGCAATAGCACTCCTAGGAATATATCCAGAACACTTGTTTTATGAGAAACCAACATGCACTCCTATGCTCATAGCAGCACAATCAGTAATTGCAAAGACATGGAAGCAACCAAAATGCCCATCAACAGAGGATTGGATAAGAAAGCTATGGTTCATCTACTCCATGGAATACTACTCAGCTATTAAACAAAACAAAATGCAGTTCTTTGTGGCCAAATGGGCCAAACTGGAAACCATAATGCTAAGGGAAATGAGCCAATCCCAAAAGGTTAAATACCACATGTTTGCCTTAATTTAAGATGACACGATGTTATGTATAACAAGTTATGTTATGAATGTTATATGTTGTGTATAAACCTAAATTGAAATGTCAATGAGGTGGTCACAGAAGGTGGATAAGAAATCGCATTTACTTTTACCATATTGGTTACTCGTTACTATGTCAATTAATTCCATGGTGATGTAAATTTTTGCTGATGGTATGTTGGAGCTTTTAATTGATCGGGATGATAGTCTGCTGGCTCTGTCTTCAGACCAGAGAGTGTATACCTAAGAAGCCGTTGAACTTATCTGGACAATAAGATGCTGGACTCTATGTTTGGTATATGCTTGCAATGGGGGAATCTCAACTGAACTTGAACTGTGGTTATGCAACAAGGTGGAGGAATCCATCATGGTGGGAGGGTTTGGGGAGGGGTGGGGAGAATCCCAGTACCTATGAAACTGTGTCACATAATACAATGAAATTAATGAATTTAAAATAAAATTAAAAAAGAAAAAAAAAAAAGAAAAAGGCTCTGGCGCTGAAGTTGTCTGTGAATGTGGAGTTGGTGGCATGTGAAACGAGCATGTGGAGCATTGGTTTGTGTGCGATGCTCTACCAGGTTCATTCGTAGATAATACACTCAAAGGGCATTAAGCATAAAGTGTGAAAAGTGAGTTTTTTTGAGAGCTGCTTGCAAGTGTGGTGGTGTATGAAGTTAGTGAGCCAAATGGAGTTGTTCTCCCACAAGAACCACTCGGCTGCTTCTTCTTCAATATGCCCTTCTCCAACATGCAGTGTTTCCTTGATTGAATTAGCTCACACACCAATATTTGGGTCTAGAGCCTTTCATTGAGGGCTATCTGAAAACGGCTCTGGCGCTGAAGTTGTCTGTGAATGTGGAGTTCTTGGCATGTGAAACCCGCATGTGGAGCATTGGTTTGTGTGTGATGCTCTACCAGGTTCATTGCTAGATAATGTACTCAAAGGCCATTAAGCATAGAGTGTGAAAAGTGAGTTTCCTTGAGAGCTGCTTGGAAGCCTGATGGTGTGTGAAGTTAGTGAGCCAAATGGAGTTGTTCTCCCACAAGAACCACTCGGCTGCTTCTTCTTCAATATGCCCTTCACCAACATGCAGTGTTTCCTTGATTGAATTAGCTCTCACACCAATATTTGCGTCTAGAGCCTGTGCATTGAGGGCTATCTGAAAATAGCTCTGGCGCTGAAGTTGTCTGTGAATGTGGAGTTTTTGGCATGTGACCCCCGCATGTGGAGCATTGGTTTGTGTGTGATGCTCTACCAGGTTCATTGCTAGATAATGCACTCAAAGGGCATTAAGCATAGAGTGTGAAAAGTGAGTTTCCTTGAGAGCTGCTTGGAAGCCTGATGGTGTGTGAAGTTAGTGAACCAAATGGAGTTGTTCTCCAACAAGAAAAACTCGGCTGCTTCTTCTTTAATATGCCCTTCACCAACATGCAGTGTTTCCTTTATTGAATTAGCTCTCACATCAACATTTTCTTCCAGAGCCTGTGCATTGAGGGCTATCTGAAAAAAGCTCTGGCGCTGAAGTTGTCTGTGAATGCGGAGTTTTTGGCATGTGAAACCCACTTGTGGATCATTGGTTTGTGTGTGATGCTCTACCAGGTTCATTCCTAGATAATGCACTCAAAGGGCATTAAGCATAGAGTGTGAAAAGTGAGTTTCCTTGAGAGCTGCTTGGAAGCCTGATGGTGTGTGAAGTTAGTGAGCCAAATGGAGTTGTTCTCCCACAAGAACCACTTGGCTGCTTCTTCTTCTATATACTCTTCACCAACATGCAGTGTTTCCTTACTTGTATTAGCTCTCACACCAATATTTGCGTCTAGAGCCTTTGCATTGAGGGCTATCTGAAAACGGCTTTGGCGCTGAAGTTGTCTGTGAATGTGGAGTTGGTGGCATGTGAAACCCGCATGTGGAGCATTGGTTTGTGTGCGATGCTCTACCAGGTTCATTCCTAGATAAAGCACTCAAAGGCCATTAAGCACAGAGTGTGAAAAGTGAGTTTCCTTGAGAGCTGCTTGGAAGCCTGATGGTGTGTGAAGTTAGTGAGCCAAATGGAGTTGTTCTCCCACAAGAATCACTCGGCTGCTTCTTCTTCAATATGCCCTTCACCAACATGCGGTGTTTCCTTGATTGAATTAGCTCTCACACCAATATTTGCGTCTAGAGCCTGTGCATTGAGGGCTATCTGAAAAAAGCTCTGGCGCTGAAGTTGTCTGTGAATGTGGAGTTTTTGGCATGTGAAACCCACTTGTGGATCATTGGTTTGTGTGTGATGCTCTACCAGGTTCATTCCTAGATAATGCACTCAAAGGGCATTAAGCATAGAGTGTGAAAAGTGAGTTTCCTTGAGAGCTGCTTGGAAGCCTGATGGTGTGTGAAGTTAGTGAGAAAATGGAGTTGTTCTCCCACAAGAACCACTCAGCTGCTTGTTCTTCAATATTCCCTTCACCAACATGCAGTGTTTCCTTGATTGAATTAGCTCTCACACCAATATTTGCGTCTAGATCCTTTGCATTGAGGGCTATCTGAAAACGGCTTTGGCGCTGATGTTGTCTGTGAATGTGGAGTTGGTGGCATGTGAAACCCGCATGTGGAGCATTGGTTTGTGTGCGTTGCTCTACCAGGTTCATTCCTAGATAATACACTCAAAGGGCATTAAGCATAGAGTGTGAAAAGTGAGTTTCCTTGAGAGCTGCTTGGAAGCCTGATGGTGTGTGAAGTTAGTGAGCCAAATGGAGTTGTTCTCCCACAAGAACCACTCTGCTGCTTCTTCTTCAATATGCCCTTCACCAACATGCAGCGTTTCCTTGATTGAATTAGCTCTCACACCAATATTTGCGTCTAGAGCCTTTGCATTGAGGGCTATCTGAAAACGGCTTTGGCGCTGAAGTTGTCTGTGAATGTGGAGTTGGTGGCCTGTGAAACCCGCATGTGGAGCATTGGTTTGTGTGCGATGCTTACCAAGTTTCTTTCAGTCCTAGGCACTCAAAGGGCATTAAGCATAGAGTGTGAAAAGTGAGTTTCCTTGAGAGCTGCTTGGAAGCCTGATGGTGTGTGAAGTTAGTGAACCAAATGGAGTTGTTTTCCCACAAGAACCACTCTGCTGCTTCTTCTTCAATATGCCCTTCACCAACATGCAGTGTTTCCTTGATTGAATTAGCTCTCACACCAATATTTGCGTCTAGAGCCTTTGCATTGAGGGCTATCTGAAAAAGGCTCTGGCGCTGAAGTTGTCTCTGAATGTGGAGTTGTAGGCATGTGAAACCCGCATGTGGAGCATTGGTTTGTGTGCGATGCTCTACCAGGTTCATTCCTAGATAATACACTCAAAGGGCATTAAGCATAAAGTGTGAAAAGTGAGTTTCCTTGAGAGCTGCTTGGAATCCTGATGGTGTGAGAAGTTAGTGAGCCAAATGGAGTTGTTCTCCCACAAGAACCACTCGGCTGCTTCTTCTTCAATATGCCCTTCACCAACATGCAGTGTTTCCTTGATTGAATTAGCTCTCACACCAATATTTGCGTCTAGAGCCTTTGCATTGAGGGCTATCTGAAAACAGCTTTGGCGCTGAAGTTGTCTGTGAATGTGGAGTTGGTGGCATGTGAAACCCGCATGTGGAGCATTGGTTTGTGTGTGATGCTCTACCAGGTTCATTGCTAGATAATGTACTCAAAGGGCATTAAGCATAGAGTGTGAAAAGTGAGTTTCCTTGAGAGCTGCTTGGAAGCCTGATGGTGTGTGAAGTTAGTGAACCAAATGGAGTTGTTCTCCCACAAGAACCACTAGGCAGCTTTTTCTTCAATATGCCCTTCACCAACATGCAGTGTTTCCTTGATTGAATTAGCTCTCACATCAATATTTGCTTCCAGAGCCTGTGCATTGAGGGCTATCTGAAAAAAGCTTTGGCGCTGAAGTTTTCAGTGAATGTGGAGTTTTTGGCATGTGAAACCCACTTGTGGATCATTGGTTTGTGTGTGATGCTCTACCAGGTTCATTCCTAGATAATGCACTCAAAGGGCATTAAGCATAGAGTGTGAAAAGTGAGTTTCCTTGAGAGCTGCTTGGAAGCCTGATGGTGTGTGAAGTTAGTGAGAAAATGGAGTTGTTCTCCCACAAGAACCACTTGGCTGCTTCTTCTTCAGTATGCCCTTCACCAACATGCAGTGTTTCCTTGCTTGAATTAGCTCTCACACCAATATTTGCGTCTAGAGCCTTTGCATTGAGGGCTATCTGAAAACGGCTTTGGCGCTGAAGTTGTCTGTGAATGTGGAGTTGATGGCATGTGAAACCCGCATGTGGAGCATTGGTTTGTGTGTGATGCTCTACCAGGTTCATTCCTAGATAATACACTCAAAGGGCATTAAGCATAGAGTGTGAAAAGTGAGTTTCCTTGAGAGCTGCTTGGAAGCCTGATGGTGTGTGAAGTTAGTGAGAAAATGGAGTTGTTCTCCCACAAGAACCACTCGGCTGCTTCTTCTTCAATATGCCCTTCTCCAACATGCAGTGTTTCCTTGCTTGAATTAGCTCTCACACCAATATTTGCGTCTAGATCCTTTGCATTGAGGGCTATCTGAAAACGGCTTTGGCGCTGAAGTTGTCTGTGAATGTGGAGTTGATGGCATGTGAAACCCACTTGTGGATCATTGGTTTGTGTGCGATGCTGACCAAGCTTCTTTCAGTCCTAGGCACTCAACGGGCATTAAGCATAGAGTGTGAAAAATGAGTTTCCTTGAGAGTTGCTTGGAAGCCTGATGGTGTGTGAAGTTAGTGAGCCAAATGGAGTTGTTCTCCCACAAGAACCACTCGGCTGCTTCTTCTTCAATATGCCCTTCACCAACATGCAGTGTTTCCTTGATTGAATTAGCTCTCACACCAATATTTGCGTCTAGAGCCTTTGCATTGAGGGCTATCTGAAAACGGCTTTGGCGCTGAAGTTGTCTGTGAATGTGGAGTTGGTGGCATGTGAAACCCGCATGTGGAGCATTGGTTTGTGTGCGATGCTGACCAAGCTTCTTTCAGTCCTAGGCACTCAACGGGCATTAAGCATAGAGTGTGAAAAATGAGTTTCCTTGAGAGTTGCTTGGAAGCCTGATGGTGTGTGAAGTTAGTGAGCCAAATGGAGTTGTTCTCCCACAAGAACCACTCGGCTGCTTCTTCTTCAATATGCCCTTCACCAACATGCAGTGTTTCCTTGATTGAATTAGCTCTCACACCAATATTTGCGTCTAGAGCCTTTGCATTGAGGGCTATCTGAAAACGGCTTTGGCGCTGAAGTTGTCTGTGAATGTGGAGTTGGTGGCATGTGAAACCCACTTGTGGAGCATTGGTTTGTGTGTGATGCTCTACCAGGTTCATTCCTAGATAATGCACTCAAAGGGCATTAAGCATAGAGTGTGAAAAGTGAGTTTCCTTGAGAGCTGCTTGGAAGCCTGATGGTGTGTGAAGTTAGTGAGCCAAATGGAGTTGTTCTCCCACAAGAACCACTCGGCTGCTTCTTCTTCAATATGCCCTTCACCAACATGCAGTGTTTCCTTGATTGAATTAGCTCTCACACCAATATTTGCGTCTAGAGCCTTTGCATTGAGGGCTATCTGAAAACAGCTTTGGCGCTGAAGTTGTCTGTGAATGTGGAGTTGGTGGCATGGAATCCCGCATGTGGAGCATTGGTTTGTGTGTGATGCTCTACCAGGTTCATTGCTAGATAATGCACTCAACGGGCATTAAGCATAGAGTGTGAAAAGTGAGTTTCCTTGAGAGCTGCTTGGAAGCCTGATGGTGTGCGAAGTTAGTGAGCCAAATGGAGTTGTTCTTCCACAAGAACCACTCGGCTGCTTCTTCTTCAATATGCCCTTCACCAACATGCAGTGTTTCCTTGATTGAATTAGCTCTCACACCAATATTTGCGTCTAGAGCCTTTGCATTGAGGGCTATCTGAAAACGGCTCTGGCGCTGAAGTTGTCTGTGAATGTGGAGTTGGTGGCATGTGAAACCCGCATGTGGAGCATTGGTTTGTGTGCGTTGCTCTACCAGGTTCATTCCTAGATAATACACTCAAAGGGCATTAAGCATAGAGTGTGAAAAGTGAGTTTCCTTGAGAGCTGCTTGGAAGCCTGATGGTGTGTGAAGTTAGTGAGAAAATGGAGTTGTTCTCCCACAAGAACCACTCGGCTGCTTCTTCTTCAATATGCCCTTCTCCAACATGCAGTGTTTCCTTGATTGAATTAGCTCTCACACCAATATTTGCGTCTAGAGCCTTTGCATTGAGGGCTATCTGAAAAAGGCTCTGGCGCTGAAGTTGTCTGTGAATGTGGAGTTGGTGGCATGTGAAACCCGCATGTGGAGCATTAGTTTGTGTGCGATGCTGACCAAGCTTCTTTCAGTCCTAGGCACTCAACGGGCATTAAGCATAGAGTGTGAAAAGTGAGTTTCCTTGAGAGTTGCTTGGAAGCCTGATGGTGTGTGAAGTTAGTGAGCCAAATGGAGTTGTTCTCCCACAAGAACCACTCGGCTGCTTCTTCTTCAATATGCCCTTCACCAACATGCAGTGTTTCCTTGATTGAATTAGCTCTCACACCAATATTTGCGTCTAGAGCCTTTGCATTGAGGGCTATCTGAAAACGGCTTTGGCGCTGAAGTTGTCTGTGAATGTGGAGTTGGTGGCATGTGAAACCCACTTGTGGAGCATTGGTTTGTGTGTGATGCTCTACCAGGTTCATTCCTAGATAATGCACTCAAAGGGCATTAAGCATAGATTGTGAAAAGTGAGTTTCCTTGAGAGCTGCTTGGAAGCCTGATGGTGTGTGAAGTTAGTAAGCCAAATGGAGTTGTTCTCCCACAAGAACCACTCGGCTGCTTCTTCTTCAATATGCCCTTCACCAACATGCAGTGTTTCCTTGATTGAATTAGCTCTCACACCAATATTTGCGTCTAGAGCCTTTGCATTGAGGGCTATCTGAAAACAGCTTTGGCGCTGAAGTTGTCTGTGAATGTGGAGTTGGTGGCATGGAATCCCGCATGTGGAGCATTGGTTTGTGTGTGATGCTCTACCAGGTTCATTGCTAGATAATGCACTCAACGGGCATTAAGCATAGAGTGTGAAAAGTGAGTTTCCTTGAGAGCTGCTTGGAAGCCTGATGGTGTGCGAAGTTAGTGAGCCAAATGGAGTTGTTCTTCCACAAGAACCACTCGGCTGCTTCTTCTTCAATATGCCCTTCACCAACATGCAGTGTTTCCTTGATTGAATTAGCTCTCACACCAATATTTGCGTCTAGAGCCTTTGCATTGAGGGCTATCTGAAAACGGCTCTGGCGCTGAAGTTGTCTGTGAATGTGGAGTTGGTGGCATGTGAAACCGGCATGTGGAGCATTGGTTTGTGTGCGTTGCTCTACCAGGTTCATTCCTAGATAATACACTCAAGGGGCATTAAGCATAGAGTGTGAAAAGTGAGTTTCCTTGAGAGCTGCTTGGAAGTGTGGTGGTGTATGAAGTTAGTGTGCCAAATGGAGTTGTTCTCCCACAAGAACCACTCGGCTGCTACTTCTTCAATATGCCCTTCACCAACATGCAGTGTTTCCTTGATTGAATTAGCTCTCACACCAATATTTGCGTCTAGAGCCTTTGCATTGAGGGCTATCTGAAAACGGCTCTGGCGCTGAAGTTGTCTGTGAATGTGGAGTTGGTGGCATGTGAAACCCGCATGTGAAGCATTGGTTTGTGTGTGATGCTCTACCAGTTTCATTCCTAGATAATGCACTCAAAGGGCATTAAGCATAGAGTGTGAAAAGTGAGTTTCCTTGAGAGCTGCTTGGAAGCCTGATGGTGTGTGAAGTTAGTGAGCCAAATGGAGTTGTTCTCCCACAAGAATCACTCGGCTGCTTCTTCTTCAATATGCCCTTCACCAACATGCAGTGTTTCCTTGATTGAATTAGCTCTCACACCAATATTTGCGTCTAGAGCCTTTGCATTGAGGGCTATCTGAAAACGGCTTTGGCGCTGAAGTTGTCTGTGAATGTGGAGTTGGTGTCAAGTGAAACCCACTTGTGGAGCATTGGTTTGTGTGTGATGCTCTACCAGGTTCATTGCTAGATAATGCACTCAAAGGGCATTAAGCATAGAGTGTGAAAAGTGAGTTTCCTTGAGAGCTGCTTGGAAGCCTGATGGTGTGTGAAGTTAGTGAGCAAAATGGAGTTGTTCTCCCACAAGAATCACTTTGCTGATTCTTCTTCAATATGCCCTTCACCAACATGCAGTGTTTCCTTGATTGAATTAGCTCTCACACCAATCTTTGCGTCTAGAGCCTTTGCAATGAGGGCTATCTGAAAACGGCTTTGGCGCTGAAGTTGTCTGTGAATGTGGAGTTTTTGGCATGTGAAACCCGCATGTGGAGCATTGGTTTGTGTGTGATGCTCTACCAGGTTCATTGCCAGATAATGCACTCAAAGGGCATTAAGCATAGCGTGTGAAAAGTGAGTTTCCTTGAGAGCTGCTTGGAAGCCTGATGGTGTGTGAAGTTAGGGAGCCAAATGGAGTTGTTCTCCCACAAGAACCACTCGCCTGCTTCTTCTTCAATATGCCCTTCACCAACATGCAGTGTTTCCTTGATTGAATTAGCTCTCACAACAATATTTGCGTCTAGAGCCTTTGCATTGAGGGCTATCTGAAAACAGCTTTGGCGCTGAAGTTGTCTGTGAATGTGGAGTTGGTGGCATGGAATCCCGCATGTGGAGCATTGGTTTGTGTGTGATGCTCTACCAGGTTCATTGCTAGATAATGCACTCAACGGGAATTAAGCATAGAGTGTGAAAAGTGAGTTTCCTTGAGAGCTACTTGGAAGCCTGATGGTGTGTGAAGTTAGTGAGCCAAATGAAGTTGTTCTCCCACAAGAACCACCCGGCAGCTTTTTCTTCTTCAATATGCCCTTCACCAACATGCAGTGTTTCCTTGATTGAATTAGCTCTCACACCAATATTTGCGTCTAGAGCCTGTGCATTGAGGGCTATCTGAAAACGGCTCTGGCGCTGAAGTTGTCTGTGAATGTGGAGTTGGTGGCATGTGAAACTCGCATGTGGAGCATGGGTTGTGTGCGATGCTTACCAAGCTTTTTTCATTCCTAGGCACTCATAGGGCATTAAGCATAGAGTGTGAAAAGTGAGTTTCCTTGAGAGCTGCTTGGAAGCCTGATGGTGTGTGAAGTTAGTGAGCCAAATGGAGTTGTTCTCCCACAAGAACCACTCGGCTGCTTCTTCTTCAATATGCCCTTCACCAACATGCAGTGTTTCCTTGATTGAATTAGCTCTCACACCAATATTTGCGTCTAGAGCCTTTGCATTGAGGGCTATCTGAAAACGGCTTTGGCGCTGAAGTTGTCTGTGAATGTGGAGTTGGTGGCATGTGAAACCCGCATGTGGAGCTTTGGTTTGTCTGTGATGCTCTACCAGGTTCTTTGCTAGATAATGTACTCAAAGGGCATTAAGCATAGAGTGTGAAAAGTGAGTTTCCTTGAGAGCTGCTTGGAAGCCTGATGGTGTGTGAAGTTAGTGAGCCAAATCGAGTTGTTCTCCCACAAGAACCACTCGGCAGCTTTTTCTTCAATATGCCCTTCACCAACATGCAGTGTTTCCTTGATTGAATTAGCTCTCACACCAATATTTGCGTCTAGAGCCTGTGCATTGAGGGCTATCTGAAAAAAGCTCTGGCGCTGAAGTTGTCTGTGAATGTGGAGTTTTTGGCATGTGAAACCCACTTGTGGAGCATTGGTTTGTGTGTGATGCTCTACCAGGTTCATTCCTAGATAATGCACTCAAAGGGCATTAAGCATAGAGTGTGAAAAGTGAGTTTCCTTGAGAGCTGCTTGGAAGCCTGATGGTGTGTGAAGTTAGTGAGCCCAATGGAGTTGTTTTCCAACAAGAACCACTCGGCAGCTTTTTCTTCAATATGCCCTTCACCAACATGCAGTGTTTCCTTGATTGAATTAGCTCTCACATCAATATTTGCGTCTAGAGCCTGTGCATTGAGGGCTATCTGAAAAAAGCTCTGGCGCTGAAGTTGTCTGTGAATGTGGAGTTGGTGGCATGTGAAACCCACTTGTGGAGCATTGGTTTGTGTGTGATGCTCTACCAGGTTCATTCCTAGATAATGCACTCTAAGGGCATTAAGCATAGAGTGTGAAAAGTGAGTTTCCTTGAGAGCTGCTTGGAAGCCTGATGGTGTGTGAAGTTAGTGAGCCAAATGGAGTTGTTCTCCCACAAGAACCACTCGGCTGCTTCTTCTTCAATATGCCCTTCACCAACATGCAGTGTTTCCTTGATTGAATTAGCTCTCACACCAATATTTGCGTCTAGAGCCTTTGCATTGAGGGCTATCTGAAAATGGCTTTCGCGCTGAAGTTGTCTGTGAATGTGGAGTTGGTGGCATGTGAAACCCGCATGTGGAGCATTGGTTTGTGTGCGTTGCTCTACCAGGTTCATTCCTAGATAATACACTCAAAGGGCATTAAGCATAGAGTGTGAAAAGTGAGTTTCCTTGAGAGCTGCTTGGAAGCCTGATGGTGTGTGAAGTTAGTGAGCCAAATGGAGTTGTTCTCCCACAAGAACCACTTTGCTGAATCTTCTTCAATATGCCCTTCACCAACATGCAGTGTTTCCTTGATTGAATTAGCTCTCACACCAATATTTGCGTGTAGAGCCTTTGCATTGAGGGCTAGATGAAAACGGCTTTGGCGCTGAAGTTGTCTGTGAATGTGGAGTTGGTGGCATGTGAAACCCGCATGTGGAGCTTTGGTTTGTCTGTGATGCTCTACCAGGTTCTTTGCTAGATAATGTACTCAAAGGGCATTAAGCATAGATTGTGAAAAGTGAGTTTCCTTGAGAGCTGCTTGGAAGCCTGATGGTGTGTGAAGTTAGTGAGCCAAATCGAGTTGTTCTCCCACAAGAACCACTCGGCAGCTTTTTCTTCAATATGCCCTTCACCAACATGCAGTGTTTCCTTGATTGAATTAGCTCTCACACCAATATTTGCGTCTAGAGCCTGTGCATTGAGGGCTATCTGAAAAAAGCTCTGGCGCTGAAGTTGTCTGTGAATGTGGAGTTTTTGGCATGTGAAACCCACTTGTGGAGCATTGGTTTGTGTGTGATGCTCTACCAGGTTCATTCCTAGATAATGCACTCAAAGGGCATTAAGCATAGAGTGTGAAAAGTGAGTTTCCTTGAGAGCTGCTTGGAAGCCTGATGGTGTGTGAAGTTAGTGAGCCCAATGGAGTTGTTTTCCAACAAGAACCACTCGGCAGCTTTTTCTTCAATATGCCCTTCACCAACATGCAGTGTTTCCTTGATTGAATTAGCTCTCACATCAATATTTGCGTCTAGAGCCTGTGCATTGAGGGCTATCTGAAAAAAGCTCTGGCGCTGAAGTTGTCTGTGAATGTGGAGTTGGTGGCATGTGAAACCCACTTGTGGAGCATTGGTTTGTGTGTGATGCTCTACCAGGTTCATTCCTAGATAATGCACTCAAAGGGCATTAAGCATATAGTGTGAAAAGTGAGTTTCCTTGAGAGCTGCTTGGAAGCCTGATGGTGTGTGAAGTTAGTGAGCCAAATGGAGTTGTTCTCCCACAAGAACCACTCAGCTGCTTCTTCTTCAATATGCCCTTCACCAACATGCAGTGTTTCCTTGATTGAATTAGCTCTCACACCAATATTTGCGTCTAGAGCCTTTGCATTGAGGGCTATCTGAAAACGGCTCTGGCGCTGAAGTTGTCTGTGAATGTGGAGTTGGTGGCATGTGAAACCCGCATGTGGAGCATTGGTTTGTGTGCGTTGCTCTACCAGGTTCATTCCTAGATAATACACTCAAAGGGCATTAAGCATAGAGTGTGAAAAGTGAGTTTCCTTGAGAGCTGCTTGGAAGCCTGATGGTGTGTGAAGTTAGTGAGCCAAATGGAGTTGTTCTCCCACAAGAACCACTTGGCTGAATCTTCTTCAATATGCCCTTCACCAACATGCAGTGTTTCCTTGATTGAATTAGCTCTCACACCAATATTTGCGTGTAGAGCCTTTGCATTGAGGGCTAGATGAAAACGGCTTTGGCGCTGAAGTTGTCTGTGAATGTGGAGTTGGTGGCATGTGAAACCCGCATGTGGAGCTTTGGTTTGTCTGTGATGCTCTACCAGGTTCTTTGCTAGATAATGTACTCAAAGGGCATTAAGCATAGAGTGTGAAAAGTGAGTTTCCTTGAGAGCTGCTTGGAAGCCTGATGGTGTGTGAAGTTAGTGAGCCAAATCGAGTTGTTCTCCCACAAGAACCACTCGGCAGCTTTTTCTTCAATATGCCCTTCACCAACATGCAGTGTTTCCTTGATTGAATTAGCTCTCACACCAATATTTGCGTCTAGAGCCTGTGCATTGAGGGCTATCTGAAAAAAGCTCTGGCGCTGAAGTTGTCTGTGAATGTGGAGTTTTTGGCATGTGAAACCCACTTGTGGAGCATTGGTTTGTGTGTGATGCTCTAGCAGGTTCATTCCTAGATAATGCACTCAAAGGGCATTAAGCATAGAGTGTGAAAAGTGAGTTTCCTTGAGAGCTGCTTGGAAGCCTGATGGTGTGTGAAGTTAGTGAGCCCAATGGAGTTGTTTTCCAACAAGAACCACTCGGCAGCTTTTTCTTCAATATGCCCTTCACCAACATGCAGTGTTTCCTTGATTGAATTAGCTCTCACATCAATATTTGCGTCTAGAGCCTGTGCATTGAGGGCTATCTGAAAAAAGCTCTGGCGCTGAAGTTGTCTGTGAATGTGGAGTTGGTGGCATGTGAAACCCACTTGTGGAGCATTGGTTTGTGTGTGATGCTCTACCAGGTTCATTCCTAGATAATGCACTCTAAGGGCATTAAGCATAGAGTGTGAAAAGTGAGTTTCCTTGAGAGCTGCTTGGAAGCCTGATGGTGTGTGAAGTTAGTGAGCCAAATGGAGTTGTTCTCCCACAAGAACCACTCGGCTGCTTCTTCTTCAATATGCCCTTCACCAACATGCAGTGTTTCCTTGATTGAATTAGCTCTCACACCAATATTTGCGTCTAGAGCCTTTGCATTGAGGGCTATCTGAAAATGGCTTTCGCGCTGAAGTTGTCTGTGAATGTGGAGTTGGTGGCATGTGAAACCCGCATGTGGAGCATTGGTTTGTGTGCGTTGCTCTACCAGGTTCATTCCTAGATAATACACTCAAAGGGCATTAAGCATAGAGTGTGAAAAGTGAGTTTCCTTGAGAGCTGCTTGGAAGCCTGATGGTGTGTGAAGTTAGTGAGCCAAATGGAGTTGTTCTCCCACAAGAACCACTTTGCTGAATCTTCTTCAATATGCCCTTCACCAACATGCAGTGTTTCCTTGATTGAATTAGCTCTCACACCAATATTTGCGTGTAGAGCCTTTGCATTGAGGGCTAGATGAAAACGGCTTTGGCGCTGAAGTTGTCTGTGAATGTGGAGTTGGTGGCATGTGAAACCCGCATGTGGAGCTTTGGTTTGTCTGTGATGCTCTACCAGGTTCTTTGCTAGATAATGTACTCAAAGGGCATTAAGCATAGAGTGTGAAAAGTGAGTTTCCTTGAGAGCTGCTTGGAAGCCTGATGGTGTGTGAAGTTAGTGAGCCAAATCGAGTTGTTCTCCCACAAGAACCACTCGGCAGCTTTTTCTTCAATATGCCCTTCACCAACATGCAGTGTTTCCTTGATTGAATTAGCTCTCACACCAATATTTGCGTCTAGAGCCTGTGCATTGAGGGCTATCTGAAAAAAGCTCTGGCGCTGAAGTTGTCTGTGAATGTGGAGTTTTTGGCATGTGAAACCCACTTGTGGAGCATTGGTTTGTGTGTGATGCTCTACCAGGTTCATTCCTAGATAATGCACTCAAAGGGCATTAAGCATAGAGTGTGAAAAGTGAGTTTCCTTGAGAGCTGCTTGGAAGCCTGATGGTGTGTGAAGTTAGTGAGCCCAATGGAGTTGTTTTCCAACAAGAACCACTCGGCAGCTTTTTCTTCAATATGCCCTTCACCAACATGCAGTGTTTCCTTGATTGAATTAGCTCTCACATCAATATTTGCGTCTAGAGCCTGTGCATTGAGGGCTATCTGAAAAAAGCTCTGGCGCTGAAGTTGTCTGTGAATGTGGAGTTGGTGGCATGTGAAACCCACTTGTGGAGCATTGGTTTGTGTGTGATGCTCTACCAGGTTCATTCCTAGATAATGCACTCAAAGGGCATTAAGCATATAGTGTGAAAAGTGAGTTTCCTTGAGAGCTGCTTGGAAGCCTGATGGTGTGTGAAGTTAGTGAGCCAAATGGAGTTGTTCTCCCACAAGAACCACTCAGCTGCTTCTTCTTCAATATGCCCTTCACCAACATGCAGTGTTTCCTTGATTGAATTAGCTCTCACACCAATATTTGCGTCTAGAGCCTTTGCATTGAGGGCTATCTGAAAACGGCTCTGGCGCTGAAGTTGTCTGTGAATGTGGAGTTGGTGGCATGTGAAACCCGCATGTGGAGCATTGGTTTGTGTGCGTTGCTCTACCAGGTTCATTCCTAGATAATACACTCAAAGGGCATTAAGCATAGAGTGTGAAAAGTGAGTTTCCTTGAGAGCTGCTTGGAAGCCTGATGGTGTGTGAAGTTAGTGAGCCAAATGGAGTTGTTCTCCCACAAGAACCACTTGGCTGAATCTTCTTCAATATGCCCTTCACCAACATGCAGTGTTTCCTTGATTGAATTAGCTCTCACACCAATATTTGCGTGTAGAGCCTTTGCATTGAGGGCTAGATGAAAACGGCTTTGGCGCTGAAGTTGTCTGTGAATGTGGAGTTGGTGGCATGTGAAACCCGCATGTGGAGCTTTGGTTTGTCTGTGATGCTCTACCAGGTTCTTTGCTAGATAATGTACTCAAAGGGCATTAAGCATAGAGTGTGAAAAGTGAGTTTCCTTGAGAGCTGCTTGGAAGCCTGATGGTGTGTGAAGTTAGTGAGCCAAATCGAGTTGTTCTCCCACAAGAACCACTCGGCTGCTTCATTTTCATTATGCCCTTCACCAACATGCAGTGTTTCCTTGATTGAATTAGCTCTCACACCAATATTTGCGTCTAGAGCCTTTGCATTGAGGGCTATCTGAAAAAGGCTTTGGCGCTGAAGTTGTCTGTGAATGTGGAGTTGGTGGCATGTGAAACCCGCATGTGGAGCATTGGTTTGGGTGCGATGCTGACTAAGCTTCTTTCAGTCCTAGGCACTCTAAGGGCATTAAGCATAGAGTGTGAAAAGTGAGTTTCCTTGAGAGCTGCTTGGAAGCCTGATGGTGTGTGAAGTTAGTGAGCCAAATGGAGTTGTTCTCCTACAAGAATCACTCGGCTGCTTCTTCTTCAATATGACCTTCAGCAACATGCAGTGTTTCCTCTATTGAATTAGCTCTCACACCAATATTTGCGTCTAGAGCCTTTGCATTGAGGGCTATCTGAAAACGGCTTTGGTGCTGAAGTTGTCTGTGAATGTGGAGTTGGTGGCATGTGAAACCCACTTGTGGAGCATTGGTTTGTGTGTGATGCTCTACCAGGTTCATTCCTAGATAATGCACTCAAAGGGCATTAAGCATATAGTGTGAATAGTGAGTTTCCTTGAGAGCTGCTTGGAAGCCTGATGGTGTGTGAAGTTAGTGAACCAAATGGAGTTGTTCTCCAACAAGAAAAACTCGGCTGCTTCTTCTTCAATATGCCCTTCACCAACATGCAGTGTTTCCTTGATTGAATTAGCTCTCACACCAATATTTGCTTCCAGATCCTGTGCATTGAGGGCTATCTGAAAAAAGCTTTGGCGCTGAAGTTGTCAGTGAATGTGGAGTTTTTGGCATGTGAAACCCACTTGTGGATCATTGGTTTGTGTGTGATGCTCTACCAGGTTCATTCCTAGATAATGCACTCAAAGGGCATTAAGCATAGAGTGTGAAAAGTGAGTTTCCTTGAGAGCTGCTTGGAAGCCTGATGGTGTGTGAAGTTAGTGAGAAAATGGAGTTGTTCTCCCACAAGAACCACTTGGCTGCTTCTTCTTCAGTATGCCCTTCACCAACATGCAGTGTTTCCTTGCTTGAATTAGCTCTCACACCAATATTTGCGTCTAGAGCCTTTGCATTGAGGGCTATCTGAATACGGCTTTGGCGCTGAAGTTGTCTGTGAATGTGGAGTTGGTGGCATGTGAAACCCGCATGTGGAGCATTGGTTTGTGTGCGTTGCTCTACCAGGTTCATTCCTAGATAATACACTCAAAGGGCATTAAGCATAGAGTGTGAAAAGTGAGTTTCCTTGAGAGCTGCTTGGAAGCCTGATGGTGTGTGAAGTTAGTGAGCAAAATGGAGTTGTTCTCCCACAAGAATCACTTTGCTGCTTCTTCTTCAATATGCCCTTCACCAACATGCAGTGTTTCCTTGATTGAATTAGCTCTCACACCAATATTTGCGTCTAGAGCCTTTGCAATGAGGGCTATCTGAAAACGGCTTTGGCGCTGAAGTTGTCTGTGAATGTGGAGTTGGTGGCCTGTGAAACCCGCATGTGGAGCATTGGTTTGTGTGTGATGCTCTACCAGGTTCATTGCCAGATAATGCACTCAAAGGGCATTAAGCATAGCGTGTGAAAAGTGAGTTTCCTTGAGAGCTGCTTGGAAGCCTGATGGTGTGTGAAGTTAGTGAGCCAAATGGAGTTGTTCTCCCACAAGAACCACTCGGCTGCTTCTTCTTCAATATGCCCTTCACCAACATGCAGTGTTTCCTTGATTGAATTAGCTCTCACAACAATATTTGCGTCTAGAGCCTTTGCATTGAGGGCTATCTGAAAACAGCTTTGGCGCTGAAGTTGTCTGTGAATGTGGAGTTGGTGGCATGGAATCCCGCATGTGGAGCATTGGTTTGTGTGTGATGCTCTACCAGGTTCATTGCTAGATAATGCACTCAACGGGAATTAAGCATAGAGTGTGAAAAGTGAGTTTCCTTGAGAGCTGCTTGGAAGCCTGATGGTGTGTGAAGTTAGTGAGCTAAATGGAATTGTTCTTCCACAAGAACCACTCGGCTGCTTCTTCAATATGCCCTTCACCAACATGCAGTGTTTCCTTGATTGAATTAGCTCTCACAACAATATTTGCGTCTAGAGCCTGTGCATTGAGGGCTATCTGAAAACGGCTTTGGCGCCGAAGTTGTCTGTGAATGTGGAGTTGGTGGCATGTGAAACCCGCATATGGAGCTTTGGTTTGTGTGTGATGCTCTACCAGGTTCATTGCTAGATAATGTACTTAAAGGGCATTAAGCATAGAGTGTGAAAAGTGAGTTTCCTTGAGAGCTGCTTGGAAGCCTGATGGTGTGTGAAGTTAGTGAGCCAAATGGAGTTGTTCTCCCACAAGAACCACTCAGCTGCTTCTTCTTCAATATGCCCTTCACCAACATGCAGTGTTTCCTTGATTGAATTAGCTCTCACACCAATATTTGCGTCTAGAGCCTTTGCATTGAGGGCTATCTGAAAACGGCTTTGGCGCTGAAGTTGTCTGTGAATGTGGAGTTGGTGGCATGTGAAACCCGCATGTGGAGCTTTGGTTTGTCTGTGATGCTCTACCAGGTTCTTTGCTAGATAATGTACTCAAAGGGCATTAAGCATAGAGTGTGAAAAGTGAGTTTCCTTGAGAGCTGCTTGGAAGCCTGATGGTGTGTGAAGTTAGTGAGCCAAATCGAGTTGTTCTCCCACAAGAACCACTCGGCAGCTTTTTCTTCAATATGCCCTTCACCAACATGCAGTGTTTCCTTGATTGAATTAGCTCTCACACCAATATTTGCGTCTAGAGCCTTTGCATTGAGGACTATCTGAAAAAAGCTCTGGCGCTGAAGTTGTCTGTGAATGTGGAGTTTTTGGCATGTGAAACCCACTTGTGGAGCATTGGTTTGTGTGTGATGCTCTACCAGGTTCATTCCTAGATAATGCACTCAAAGGGCATTAAGCATAGAGTGTGAAAAGTGAGTTTCCTTGAGAGCTGCTTGGAAGCCTGATGGTGTGTGAAGTTAGTGAGCCCAATGGAGTTGTTTTCCAACAAGAACCACTCGGCAGCTTTTTCTTCAATATGCCCTTCACCAACATGCAGTGTTTCCTTGATTGAATTAGCTCTCACATCAATATTTGCGTCTAGAGCCTGTGCATTGAGGGCTATCTGAAAAAAGCTCTGGCGCTGAAGTTGTCTGTGAATGTGGAGTTGGTGGCATGTGAAACCCACTTGTGGAGCATTGGTTTGTGTGTGATGCTCTACCAGGTTCATTCCTAGATAATGCACTCAAAGGGCATTAAGCATATAGTGTGAAAAGTGAGTTTCCTTGAGAGCTGCTTGGAAGCCTGATGGTGTGTGAAGTTAGTGAGCCAAATGGAGTTGTTCTCCCACAAGAACCACTCGGCTGCTTCTTCTTCAATATGCCCTTCACCAACATGCAGTGTTTCCTTGATTGAATTAGCTCTCACACCAATATTTGCGTGTAGAGCCTTTGCATTGAGGGCTAGATGAAAACGGCTTTGGCGCTGAAGTTGTCTGTGAATGTGGAGTTGGTGGCATGTGAAACCCGCATGTGGAGCATTGGTTTGTGTGCGATGCTTACCAAGCTTCTTTCAGTCCTAGGCACTCAAAGGGCATTAAGCATAGAGTGTGAAAAGTGAGTTTCCTTGAGAGCTGCTTGGAAGCCTGATGGTGTGTGAAGTTAGTGAGCCAAATGGAGTTGTTCTCCCACAAGAACCACTCGGCTGCTTCTTCTTCAATATGCCCTTCACCAACATGCAGTGTTTCCTTGATTGAATTAGCTCTCACACCAATATTTGCGTCTAGAGCCTTTGCATTGAGGGCTATCTGAAAACGGCTCTGGCGCTGAAGTTGTCTGTGAATGTGGAGTTGGTAGCATGTGAAACCCGCATGTGGAGCATTGGTTTGTGTGCGATGCTGACCATGCTTCTTTCAGTCCTAGGCACTCAAAGGGCATTAAGCATAGAGTGTGAAAAGTGAGTTTCCTTGAGAGCTGCTTGGAAGCCTGATGGTGTGTGAAGTTAGTGAGCCAAATGGAGTTGTTCTCCCACAAGAACCACTCGGCTGCTTCTTCTTCAATATGCCCTTCACCAACATGCAGTGTTTCCTTGATTGAATTAGCTCTCACACAAATACTTGCGTCTAGAGCCTTTGCATTGAGGGCTATCTGAAAACGGCTTTTGCGCTGAAGTTGTCTGTGAATGTGGAGTTGGTGGCATGTGAAACCCGCATGTGGAGCATTGGTTTGTGTGCGATGCTGACTTAGATTCTTTCAGTCCTAGGCACTCTAAGGGCATTAAGCATAGAGTGTGAAAAGTGAGTTTCCTTGAGAGCTGCTTGGAAGCCTGATGGTGTGTGAAGTTAGTGAGCCAAATGGAGTTGTTCTCCCACAAGAACCACTCGGCTGCTTCATCTTCATTATGCCCTTCACCAACATGCAGTGTTTCCTTGATTGAATTAGCTCTCACACCAATATTTGCGTCTAGAGCCTTTGCATTGAGGGCTATCTGAAAAAGGCTTTGGCGCTGAAGTTGTCTGTGAATGTGGAGTTGGTGGCATGTGAAACCCGCATGTGGAGCATTGGTTTGGGTGCGATGCTGACTAAGCTTCTTTCAGTCCTAGGCACTCTAAGGGCATTAAGCATAGAGTGTGAAAAGTGAGTTTCCTTGAGAGCTGCTTGGAAGCCTGATGGTGTGTGAAGTTAGTGAGCCAAATGGAGTTGTTCTCCTACAAGAATCACTCGGCTGCTTCTTCTTCAATATGACCTTCAGCAACATGCAGTGTTTCCTCTATTGAATTAGCTCTCACACCAATATTTGCGTCTAGAGCCTTTGCATTGAGGGCTATCTGAAAACGGCTTTGGTGCTGAAGTTGTCTGTGAATGTGGAGTTGGTGGCATGTGAAACCCACTTGTGGAGCATTGGTTTGTGTGTGATGCTCTACCAGGTTCATTCCTAGATAATGCACTCAAAGGGCATTAAGCATATAGTGTGAATAGTGAGTTTCCTTGAGAGCTGCTTGGAAGCCTGATGGTGTGTGAAGTTAGTGAACCAAATGGAGTTGTTCTCCAACAAGAAAAACTCGGCTGCTTCTTCTTCAATATGCCCTTCACCAACATGCAGTGTTTCCTTGATTGAATTAGCTCTCACACCAATATTTGCTTCCAGATCCTGTGCATTGAGGGCTGTCTGAAAAAAGCTTTGGCGCTGAAGTTGTCAGTGAATGTGGAGTTTTTGGCATGTGAAACCCACTTGTGGATCATTGGTTTGTGTGTGATGCTCTACCAGGTTCATTCCTAGATAATGCACTCAAAGGGCATTAAGCATAGAGTGTGAAAAGTGAGTTTCCTTGAGAGCTGCTTGGAAGCCTGATGGTGTGTGAAGTTAGTGAGAAAATGGAGTTGTTCTCCCACAAGAACCACTTGGCTGCTTCTGCTTCAGTATGCCCTTCACCAACATGCAGTGTTTCCTTGCTTGAATTAGCTCTCACACCAATATTTGCGTCTAGAGCCTTTGCATTGAGGGCTATCTGAATACGGCTTTGGCGCTGAAGTTGTCTGTGAATGTGGAGTTGGTGGCATGTGAAACCCGCATGTGGAGCATTGGTTTGTGTGCGTTGCTCTACCAGGTTCATTCCTAGATAATACACTCAAAGGGCATTAAGCATAGAGTGTGAAAAGTGAGTTTCCTTGAGAGCTGCTTGCAAGTGTGGTGGTGTAGGAAGTTAGTGAGCCAAATGGAGTTGTTCTCCCACAAGAGCCACTCGGCTGCTTCTTCTTCAATATGCCCTTCTCCAACATGCAGTGTTTCCTTGATTGAATTAGCTCTCACACCAATATTTGGGTCTAGAGCCTTTGCATTGAGGGCTATCTGAAAAAGGCTCTGGCGCTGAAGTTGTCTGTGAATGTGGAGTTGGTGGCATGTGAAACCCGCATGTGGAGCATTGGTTTGTGTGCGATGCTGACCAAGCTTCTTTCAGTCCTAGGCACTCAACGGGCATTAAGCATAGAGTGTGAAAAGTGAGTTTCCTTGAGAGCTGCTTGGAAGTCTGATGGTGTGTGAAGTTAGTGAGCCAAATGGAGTTGTTCTCCCACAAGAACCACTCGGCTGCTTCTTCTTCAATATGCCCTTCACCAACATGCAGTGTTTCCTTGATTGAATTAGCTCTCACACCAATATTTGCGTCTAGAGCCTTTGCATTGAGGGCTATCTGAAAACGGCTTTGGCGCTGAAGTTGTCTGTGAATGTGGAGTTGGTGGCATGTGAAACCCACTTGTGGAGCATTGGTTTGTGTGTGATGCTCTACCAGGTTCATTCCTAGATAATGCACTCAAAGGGCATTAAGCATAGAGTGTGAAAAGTGAGTTTCCTTGAGAGCTGCTTGGAAGCCTGATGGTGTGTGAAGTTAGTGAGCCAAATGGAGTTGTCCTCCCACAAGAATCACTTGGCTGCTTCTTCTTCAATATGCCCTTCACCAACATGCAGTGTTTCCTTGATTGAATTAGCTCTCACACCAATATTTGCGTCTAGAGCCTTTCCATTGAGGGCTATCTGAAAACGGCTTTGGCGCTGAAGTTGTCTGTGAATGTGGAGTTGGTGGCATGTGAAACCCGCATGTGGAGCATTGGTTTGTCTGTGATGCTCTACCAAGTTCATTCCTAGATAATGCACTCAAAGGGCATTTCGCATAGAGTGTGAAAAGTGAGTTTCCTTGAGAGCTGCTTGGAAGCCTGATGGTGTGTGAAGTTAGTGAGCCAAATGGAGTTGTTCTCCCACAAGAATCACTCGGCTGCTTCTTCTTCAATATGCCCTTCACCAACATGCAGTGTTTCCTTGATTGAATTAGCTCTCACACCAATATTTGCGTCTAGAGCCTTTGCATTGAGGGCTATCTGAAAACGGCTTTGGCGCTGAAGTTGTCTGTGAATGTGGAGTTGGTGGCATGTGAAACCCGCATGTGGAGCATTGGTTTGTGTGCGATGCTGACCAAGCTTCTTGCAGTCCTAGGCACTCAAAGGGCATTAAGCATAGAGTGTGAAAAGTGAGTTTCCTTGAGAGCTGCTTGGAAGCCTGATGGTGTGTGAAGTTAGTGAGCCAAATGGAGTTGTCCTCCCACAAGAACCACTCAGCTGCTTCTTCTTCAATATGCCCTTCACCAACATGCAGTGTTTCCTTGATTGAATTAGCTCTCACACCAATATTTGCGTCTAGAGCCTTTGCATTGAGGGCTATCTGAATAAGGCTCTGGCGCTGAAGTTGTCTGTGAATGTGGAGTTGGTGGCATGTGAAACCCGCATGTGGAGCATTGGTTTGTGTGTGATGCTCTACCAGGTTCATTCCTAGATAATGCACTCAAAGGGCATTAAGCATAGAGTGTGAAAAGTGAGTTTCCTTGAGAGCTGCTTGGAAGCCTGATGGTGTGTGAAGTTAGTGAGCCAAATGGAGTTGTTCTCCCACAAGAACCACTCGGCTGCTTCTTCTTCAATATGCCCTTCACCAACATGCAGTGTTTCCTTGATTGAATTAGCTCTCACACCAATATTTGCGTCTAGAGCCTGTGCATTGAGGGCTATCTGAAAACGGCTCTGGCGCTGAAGTTGTTTGTGAATGTGGAGTTGGTGGCATGTGAAACTCGCATGTGGAGCATTGGTTTGTGTGCGATGCTTACCAAGCTTTTTTCATTCCTAGGCCCTCAAAGGGCATTAAGCATAGAGTGTGAAAAGTGAGTTTCCTTGAGAGCTGCTTGGAAGCCTGATGGTGTGTGAAGTTAGTGAGCCAAATGGAGTTGTTCTCCCCCAAGAATCACTCGGCTGCTTCTTCTTCAATATGCCCTTCACCAACATGCAGTGTTTCCTTGATTGAATTAGCTCTCACACCAATATTTGCGTCTAGAGCCTTTGCATTGAGGGCTATCTGAAAACAGCTTTGGCGCTGAAGTTGTCTGTGAATGTGGAGTTTTTGGCATGTGAAACCCACTTGTGGAGCATTGGTTTGTGTGTGATGCTCTACCAGGTTCATTCCTAGATAATGCACTCAAAGGGCATTAAGCATAGAGTGTGAAAAGTGAGTTTCCTTGAGAGCTGCTTGGAAGCCTGATGGTGTGTGAAGTTAGTGAGCCCAATGGTGTTGTTTTCCAACAAGAACCACTCGGCAGCTTTTTCTTCAATATGCCCTTCACCAACATGCAGTGTTTCCTTGATTGAATTAGCTCTCACATCAATATTTGCGTCTAGAGCCTGTGCATTGAGGGCTACCTGAAAAAAGCTCTGGCGCTGAAGTTGTCTGTGAATGTGGAGTTGGTGGCATGTGAAACCCACTTGTGGAGCATTGGTTTGTGTGTGATGCTCTACCAGGTTCATTCCTAGATAATGCACTCAAAGGGCATTAAGCATATAGTGTGAAAAGTGAGTTTCCTTGAGAGCTGCTTGGAAGCCTGATGGTGTGTGAAGTTAGTGAGCCAAATGGAGTTGTTCTCCCACAAGAATCACTTTGCTGCTTCTTCTTCAATATGCCCTTCACCAACATGCAGTGTTTCCTTGATTGAATTAGCTCTCACACCAATATTTGCGTCTAGAGCCTTTGCATTGAGGGCTATCTGAAAACGGCTCTGGCGCTGAAGTTGTCTGTGAATGTGGAGTTGGTGGCATGTGAAACCCGCATGTGGAGCATTGGTTTGTGTGCGTTGCTCTACCAGGTTCATTCCTAGATAATACACTCAAAGGGCATTAAGCATAGAGTGTGAAAAGTGAGTTTCCTTGAGAGCTGCTTGGAAGCCTGATGGTGTGTGAAGTTAGTGAGCCAAATGGAGTTGTTCTCCCACAAGAACCACTTGGCTGAATCTTCTTCAATATGCCCTTCACCAACATGCAGTGTTTCCTTGATTGAATTAGCTCTCACACCAATATTTGCGTGTAGAGCCTTTGCATTGAGGGCTAGATGAAAACGGCTCTGGCGCTGAAGTTGTCTGTGAATGTGGAGTTGGTGGCATGTGAAACCCGCATGTGGAGCATTGGTTTGTGTGCGATGCTTACCAAGCGTCTTTCAGTCCTAGGCACTCAAAGGGCATTAAGCATAGAGTGTGAAAAGTGAGTTTCCTTGAGAGCTGCTTGGAAGCCTGATGGTGTGTGAAGTTAGTGAGCCAAATGGAGTTGTTCTCCCACAAGAACCACTCGGCTGCTTCTTCTTCAATATGCCCTTCACCAACATGCAGTGTTTCCTTGATTGAATTAGCTCTCACACCAATATTTGGGTCTAGAGCCTTTGCATTGAGGGCTATCTGAAAACGGCTCTGGCGCTGAAGTTGTCTGTGAATGTGGAGTTGGTAGCATGTGAAACCCGCATGTGGAGCATTGGTTTGTGTGCGATGCTGACCATGCTTCTTTCAGTCCTAGGCACTCAAAGGGCATTAAGCATAGAGTGTGAAAAGTGAGTTTCCTTGAGAGCTGCTTGGAAGCCTGATGGTGTGTGAAGTTAGTGAGCCAAATGGAGTTGTTCTCCCACAAGAACCACTCAGCTGCTTCTTCTTCAATATGCCCTTCACCAACATGCAGTGTTTCCTTGATTGAATTAGCTCTCACACCAATATTTGCGTCTAGAGCCTTTGCATTGAGGGCTATCTGAATAAGGCTCTGGCGCTGAAGTTGTCTGTGAATGTGGAGTTGGTGGCATGTGAAACCCGCATGTGGAGCATTGGTTTGTGTGTGATGCTCTACCAGGTTCATTCCTAGATAATGCACTCAAAGGGCATTAAGCATAGAGTGTGAAAAGTGAGTTTCCTTGAGAGCTGCTTGGAAGCCTGATGGTGTGTGAAGTTAGTGAGCCAAATGGAGTTGTTCTCCCACAAGAACCACTCGGCTGCTTCTTCTTCAATATGCCCTTCACCAACATGCAGTGTTTCCTTGATTGAATTAGCTCTCACACCAATATTTGCGTCTAGAGCCTGTGCATTGAGGGCTATCTGAAAACGGCTCTGGCGCTGAAGTTGTTTGTGAATGTGGAGTTGGTGGCATGTGAAACTCGCATGTGGAGCATTGGTTTGTGTGCGATGCTTACCAAGCTTTTTTCATTCCTAGGCCCTCAAAGGGCATTAAGCATAGAGTGTGAAAAGTGAGTTTCCTTGAGAGCTGCTTGGAAGCCTGATGGTGTGTGAAGTTAGTGAGCCAAATGGAGTTGTTCTCCCCCAAGAATCACTCGGCTGCTTCTTCTTCAATATGCCCTTCACCAACATGCAGTGTTTCCTTGATTGAATTAGCTCTCACACCAATATTTGCGTCTAGAGCCTTTGCATTGAGGGCTATCTGAAAACAGCTTTGGCGCTGAAGTTGTCTGTGAATGTGGAGTTTTTGGCATGTGAAACCCACTTGTGGAGCATTGGTTTGTGTGTGATGCTCTACCAGGTTCATTCCTAGATAATGCACTCAAAGGGCATTAAGCATAGAGTGTGAAAAGTGAGTTTCCTTGAGAGCTGCTTGGAAGCCTGATGGTGTGTGAAGTTAGTGAGCCCAATGGTGTTGTTTTCCAACAAGAACCACTCGGCAGCTTTTTCTTCAATATGCCCTTCACCAACATGCAGTGTTTCCTTGATTGAATTAGCTCTCACATCAATATTTGCGTCTAGAGCCTGTGCATTGAGGGCTACCTGAAAAAAGCTCTGGCGCTGAAGTTGTCTGTGAATGTGGAGTTGGTGGCATGTGAAACCCACTTGTGGAGCATTGGTTTGTGTGTGATGCTCTACCAGGTTCATTCCTAGATAATGCACTCAAAGGGCATTAAGCATATCGTGTGAAAAGTGAGTTTCCTTGAGAGCTGCTTGGAAGCCTGATGGTGTGTGAAGTTAGTGAGCCAAATGGAGTTGTTCTCCCACAAGAACCACTCGGCTGCTTCTTCTTCAATATGCCCTTCACCAACATGCAGTGTTTCCTTGATTGAATTAGCTCTCACACCAATATTTGCGTCTAGAGCCTTTGCATTGAGGGCTATCTGAAAACGGCTCTGGCGCTGAAGTTGTCTGTGAATGTGGAGTTGGTGGCATGTGAAACCCGCATGTGGAGCATTGGTTTGTGTGCGTTGCTCTACCAGGTTCATTCCTAGATAATACACTCAAAGGGCATTAAGCATAGAGTGTGAAAAGTGAGTTTCCTTGAGAGCTGCTTGGAAGCCTGATGGTGTGTGAAGTTAGTGAGCCAAATGGAGTTGTTCTCCCCCAAGAATCACTCGGCTGCTTCTTCTTCAATATGCCCTTCACCAACATGCAGTGTTTCCTTGATTGAATTAGCTCTCACACCAATATTTGCGTCTAGAGCCTGTGCATTGAGGGCTACCTGAAAAAAGCTCTGGCGCTGAAGTTGTCTGTGAATGTGGAGTTGGTGGCATGTGAAACCCACTTGTGGAGCATTGGTTTGTGTGTGATGCTCTACCAGGTTCATTCCTAGATAATGCACTCAAAGGGCATTAAGCATATAGTGTGAAAAGTGAGTTTCCTTGAGAGCTGCTTGGAAGCCTGATGGTGTGTGAAGTTAGTGAGCCAAATGGAGTTGTTCTCCCCCAAGAATCACTCGGCTGCTTCTTCTTCAATATGCCCTTCACCAACATGCAGTGTTTCCTTGATTGAATTAGCTCTCACACCAATATTTGCGTCTAGAGCCTGTGCATTGAGGGCTACCTGAAAAAAGCTCTGGCGCTGAAGTTGTCTGTGAATGTGGAGTTGGTGGCATGTGAAACCCA
The DNA here is from genome assembly GCF_030435755.1 of Ochotona princeps. Taxonomy (NCBI): domain Eukaryota; kingdom Metazoa; phylum Chordata; class Mammalia; order Lagomorpha; family Ochotonidae; genus Ochotona; species Ochotona princeps. The sequence goes on along the minus strand of NW_026696639.1, from coordinate 15,316 downwards.
CTTGTGGAGCATTGGTTTGTGTGTGATGCTCTACCAGGTTCATTCCTAGATAATGCACTCAAAGGGCATTAAGCATATAGTGTGAAAAGTGAGTTTCCTTGAGAGCTGCTTGGAAGCCTGATGGTGTGTGAAGTTAGTGAGCCAAATGGAGTTGTTCTCCCACAAGAACCACTCGGCTGCTTCTTCTTCAATATGCCCTTCACCAACATGCAGTGTTTCCTTGATTGAATTAGCTCTCACACCAATATTTGCGTCTAGAGCCTTTGCATTGAGGGCTATCTGAAAACGGCTCTGGCGCTGAAGTTGTCTGTGAATGTGGAGTTGGTGGCATGTGAAACCCGCATGTGGAGCATTGGTTTGTGTGCGTTGCTCTACCAGGTTCATTCCTAGATAATACACTCAAAGGGCATTAAGCATAGAGTGTGAAAAGTGAGTTTCCTTGAGAGCTGCTTGGAAGCCTGATGGTGTGTGAAGTTAGTGAGCCAAATGGAGTTGTTCTCCCACAAGAACCACTTGGCTGAATCTTCTTCAATATGCCCTTCACCAACATGCAGTGTTTCCTTGATTGAATTAGCTCTCACACCAATATTTGCGTGTAGAGCCTTTGCATTGAGGGCTAGATGAAAACGGCTTTGGCGCTGAAGTTGTCTGTGAATGTGGAGTTGGTGGCATGTGAAACCCGCATGTGGAGCATTGGTTTGTGTGCGATGCTTACCAAGCTTCTTTCAGTCCTAGGCACTCAAAGGGCATTAAGCATAGAGTGTGAAAAGTGAGTTTCCTTGAGAGCTGCTTGGAAGCCTGATGGTGTGTGAAGTTAGTGAGCCAAATGGAGTTGTTCTCCCACAAGAACCACTCGGCTGCTTCTTCTTCAATATGCCCTTCACCAACATGCAGTGTTTCCTTGATTGAATTAGCTCTCACACCAATATTTGCGTCTAGAGCCTTTGCATTGAGGGCTATCTGAAAACGGCTCTGGCGCTGAAGTTGTCTGTGAATGTGGAGTTGGTAGCATGTGAAACCCGCATGTGGAGCATTGGTTTGTGTGCGATGCTGACCATGCTTCTTTCAGTCCTAGGCACTCAAAGGGCATTAAGCATAGAGTGTGAAAAGTGAGTTTCCTTGAGAGCTGCTTGGAAGCCTGATGGTGTGTGAAGTTAGTGAGCCAAATGGAGTTGTTCTCCCACAAGAACCACTCGGCTGCTTCTTCTTCAATATGCCCTTCACCAACATGCAGTGTTTCCTTGATTGAATTAGCTCTCACACAAATACTTGCGTCTAGAGCCTTTGCATTGAGGGCTATCTGAAAACGGCTTTTGCGCTGAAGTTGTCTGTGAATGTGGAGTTGGTGGCATGTGAAACCCGCATGTGGAGCATTGGTTTGTGTGCGATGCTGACTTAGATTCTTTCAGTCCTAGGCACTCTAGGGGCATTAAGCATAGAGTGTGAAAAGTGAGTTTCCTTGAGAGCTGCTTGGAAGCCTGATGGTGTGTGAAGTTAGTGAGCCAAATGGAGTTGTTCTCCTACAAGAATCACTCGGCTGCTTCTTCTTCAATATGCCCTTCACCAACATGCAGTGTTTCCTTGATTGAATTAGCTCTCACACCAATATTTGCTTCCAGATCCTGTGCATTGAGGGCTATCTGAAAAAGGCTTTGGCGCTGAAGTTGTCAGTGAATGTGGAGTTTTTGGCATGTGAAACCCACTTGTGGATCATTGGTTTGTGTGTGATGCTCTACCAGGTTCATTCCTAGATAATGCACTCAAAGGGCATTAAGCATAGAGTGTGAAAAGTGAGTTTCCTTGAGAGCTGCTTGGAAGCCTGATGGTGTGTGAAGTTAGTGAGAAAATGGAGTTGTTCTCCCACAAGAACCACTTGGCTGCTTCTTCTTCAGTATGCCCTTCACCAACATGCAGTGTTTCCTTGCTTGAATTAGCTCTCACACCAATATTTGCGTCTAGAGCCTTTGCATTGAGGGCTATCTGAATACGGCTTTGGCGCTGAAGTTGTCTGTGAATGTGGAGTTGGTGGCATGTGAAACCCGCATGTGGAGCATTGGTTTGTGTGCGTTGTTCTACCAGGTTCATTCCTAGATAATACACTCAAAGGGCATTAAGCATAGAGTGTGAAAAGTGAGTTTCCTTGAGAGCTGCTTGCAAGTGTGGTGGTGTAGGAAGTTAGTGAGCCAAATGGAGTTGTTCTCCCACAAGAGCCACTCGGCTGCTTCTTCTTCAATATGCCCTTCTCCAACATGCAGTGTTTCCTTGATTGAATTAGCTCTCACACCAATATTTGGGTCTAGAGCCTTTGCATTGAGGGCTATCTGAAAAAGGCTCTGGCGCTGAAGTTGTCTGTGAATGTGGAGTTGGTGGCATGTGAAACCCGCATGTGGAGCATTGGTTTGTGTGCGATGCTGACCAAGCTTCTTTCAGTCCTAGGCACTCAACGGGCATTAAGCATAGAGTGTGAAAAGTGAGTTTCCTTGAGAGCTGCTTGGAAGTCTGATGGTGTGTGAAGTTAGTGAGCCAAATGGAGTTGTTCTCCCACAAGAACCACTCGGCTGCTTCTTCTTCAATATGCCCTTCACCAACATGCAGTGTTTCCTTGATTGAATTAGCTCTCACACCAATATTTGCGTCTAGAGCCTTTGCATTGAGGGCTATCTGAAAACGGCTTTGGCGCTGAAGTTGTCTGTGAATGTGGAGTTGGTGGCATGTGAAACCCACTTGTGGAGCATTGGTTTGTGTGTGATGCTCTACCAGGTTCATTCCTAGATAATGCACTCAAAGGGCATTAAGCATAGAGTGTGAAAAGTGAGTTTCCTTGAGAGCTGCTTGGAAGCCTGATGGTGTGTGAAGTTAGTGAGCCAAATGGAGTTGTCCTCCCACAAGAATCACTTGGCTGCTTCTTCTTCAATATGCCCTTCACCAACATGCAGTGTTTCCTTGATTGAATTAGCTCTCACACCAATATTTGCGTCTAGAGCCTTTCCATTGAGGGCTATCTGAAAACGGCTCTGGCGCTGAAGTTGTCTGTGAATGTGGAGTTGGTGGCATGTGAAACCCGCATGTGGAGCATTGGTTTGTGTGTGATGCTCTACCAAGTTCATTCCTAGATAATGTACTCAAAGGGCATTTCGCATAGAGTGTGAAAAGTGAGTTTCCTTGAGAGCTGCTTGGAAGCCTGATGGTGTGTGAAGTTAGGGAGCCAAATGGAGTTGTCCTCCCACAAGAACCACTCAGCTGCTTCTTCTTCAATATGCCCTTCACCAACATGCAGTGTTTCCTTGATTGAATTAGCTCTCACACCAATATTTGCGTCTAGAGCCTTTGCATTGAGGGCTATCTGAAAACGGCTTTAGCGCTGAAGTTATCTGTGAATGTGGAGTTGGTGGCATGTGAAACCCGCATGTGGAGCATTGGTTTGTGTGTGATGCTCTACCAGGTTCATTGCAAGATAATGCACTCAAAGGGCATTAAGCATAGAGTGTGAAAAGTGAGTTTCCTTGAGAGCTGCTTGGAAGCCTGATGGTGTGTGAAGTTAGTGAGCCAAATGGAGTTGTTCTCCCACAAGAACCACTCGGCTGCTTCTTCTTCAATATGCCCTTCACCAACATGCAGTGTTTCCTTGCTTGAATTAGCTCTCACACCAATATTTGCGTCTAGAGCCTTTGCATTGAGGGCTATCTGAAAACGGCTTTGGCGCTGAAGTTGTCTGTGAATGTGGAGTTGGTGGCATGTGAAACCCGCATGTGGAGCATTGGTTTGTGTGTGATGCTCTACCAGGTTCATTGCTAGATAATGCACTCAAAGGGCATTAAGCATAGAGTGTGAAAAGTGAGTTTCCTTGAGAGCTGCTTGGAAGCCTGATGGTGTGTGAAGTTAGTGAGCCAAATGGAGTTGTCCTCCCACAAGAACCACTCACCTGCTTCTTCTTCAATATGCCCTTCACCAACATGCAGTGTTTCCTTGATTGAATTAGCTCTCACACCAATATTTGCGTCTAGAGCCTTTGCATTGAGGGCTATCTGAATAAGGCTCTGGCGCTGAAGTTGTCTGTGAATGTGGAGTTGGTGGCATGTGAAACTCGCATGTGGAGCATTGGTTTGTGTGCGATGCTTACCAAGCTTTTTTCATTCCTAGGCACTCAAAGGGCATTAAGCATAGAGTGTGAAAAGTGAGTTTCCTTGAGAGCTGCTTGGAAGCCTGATGGTGTGTGAAGTTAGTGAGCCAAATGGAGTTGTTCTCCCACAAGAACCACTCGGCTGCTTCTTCTTCAATATGCCCTTCACCAACATGCAGTGTTTCCTTGATTGAATTAGCTCTCACACCAATATTTGCGTCTAGAGCCTGTGCATTGAGGGCTATCTGAAAACGGCTCTGGCGCTGAAGTTGTTTGTGAATGTGGAGTTGGTGGCATGTGAAACTCGCATGTGGAGCATTGGTTTGTGTGCGATGCTTACCAAGCTTTTTTCATTCCTAGGCCCTCAAAGGGCATTAAGCATAGAGTGTGAAAAGTGAGTTTCCTTGAGAGCTGCTTGGAAGCCTGATGGTGTGTGAAGTTAGTGAGCCAAATGGAGTTGTTCTCCCCCAAGAATCACTCGGCTGCTTCTTCTTCAATATGCCCTTCACCAACATGCAGTGTTTCCTTAATTGAATTAGCTCTCACACCAATATTTGCGTCTAGAGCCTTTGCATTGAGGGCTATCTGAAAACAGCTTTGGCGCTGAAGTTGTCTGTGAATGTGGAGTTGGTGGCATGGAAACCCGCATGTGGAGCATTGGTTTGTGTGTGATGCTCTACCAGGTTCATTGCTAGATAATGCACTCAACGGGCATTAAGCATAGAGTGTGAAAAGTGAGTTTCCTTGAGAGCTGCTTGGAAGCCTGATGGTGTGTGAAGTTAGTGAGCCAAATGGAGTTGTTCTCCCACAAGAACCACTCGGCTGCTTCTTCTTCAATATGCCCTTCACCAACATGCAGTGTTTCCTTGATTGAATTAGCTCTCACACCAATATTTGCGTCTAGAGCCTTTGCATTGAGGGCTATCTGAAAACGGCTTTGGCGCTGAAGTTGTCTGTGAATGTGGAGTTGGTGGCATGTGAAACCCGCATGTGGAGCTTTGGTTTGTCTGTGATGCTCTACCAGGTTCATTGCTAGATAATGTACTCAAAGGGCATTAAGCATAGAGTGTGAAAAGTGAGTTTCCTTGAGAGCTGCTTGGAAGCCTGATGGTGTGTGAAGTTAGTGAGCCAAATGGAGTTGTTCTGCAACAAGAACCACTCGGCAGCTTTTTCTTCAATATGCCCTTCACCAACATGCAGTGTTTCCTTGATTGAATTAGCTCTCACACCAATATTTGCTTCCAGAGCCTGTGCATTGAGGGCTATCTGAAAAAAGCTCTGGCGCTGAAGTTGTCTGTGAATGTGAAGTTTTTGGCATGTGAAACCCACTTGTGGAGCATTGGTTTGTGTGTGATGCTCTACCAGGTTCATTGCAAGATAATGCACTCAAAGAGCATTAAGCATAGAGTGTGAAAAGTGAGTTTCCTTGCGAGCTGCTTGGAAGCCTGATGGTGTGTGAAGTTAGTGAGCCAAATGGAGTTGTTCTCCCACAAGAACCACTCGGCTGCTTCTTCTTCAATATGCCCTTCACCAACATGCAGTGTTTCCTTGATTGAATTAGCTCTCACACCAATATTTGCGTCTAGAGCCTTTGCATTGAGGGCTATCTGAAAACGGCTTTAGCGCTGAAGTTGTCTGTGAATGTGGAGTTGGTGGCATGTGAAACCCGCTTGTGGAGCATTGGTTTGTGTGCGATGCTGACCAAGCTTCTTGCAGTCCTAGGCACTCAAAGGGCATTAAGCATAGAGTGTGAAAAGTGAGTTTCCTTGAGAGCTGCTTGGAAGCCTGATGGTGTGTGAAGTTAGTGAGCCAAATGGAGTTGTTCTCCCACAAGAACCACTCGGCTGCTTCTTCTTCAATATGCCCTTCACCAACATGCAGTGTTTCCTTGATTGAATTAGCTCTCACACCAATATTTGCGTCTAGAGCCTTTGCATTGAGGGCTATCTGAAAACGGCTTTGGCGCTGAAGTTGTCTGTGAATGTGGAGTTGGTGGCATGTGAAACCCGCATGTGGAGCATTGGTTTGTGTGCGATGCTGACCAAGCTTCTTGCAGTCCTAGGCACTCAAAGGGCATTAAGCATAGAGTGTGAAAAGTGAGTTTCCTTGAGAGCTGCTTGGAAGCCTGATGGTGTGTGAAGTTAGTGAGCCAAATGGAGTTGTTCTCCCACAAGAACCACTCGGCTGCTTCTTCTTCAATATGCCCTTCACCAACATGCAGTGTTTCCTTGCTTGAATTAGCTCTCACACCAATATTTGCGTCTAGAGCCTTTGCATTGAGGGCTATCTGAAAACGGCTTTGGCGCTGAAGTTGTCTGTGAATGTGGAGTTGGTGGCATGTGAAACTCGCATGTGGAGCATTGGTTTGTGTGCGATGCTTACCAAGCTTTTTTCATTCCTAGGCACTCAAAGGGCATTAAGCATAGAGTGTGAAAAGTGAGTTTCCTTGAGAGCTGCTTGGAAGCCTGATGGTGTGTGAAGTTAGTGAGCCAAATGGAGTTGTTCTCCCACAAGAACCACTCGGCTGCTTCTTCTTCAATATGCCCTTCACCAACATGCAGTGTTTCCTTGATTGAATTAGCTCTCACACCAATATTTGCGTCTACAGCCTGTGCATTGAGGGCTATCTGAAAACGGCTCTGGCGCTGAAGTTGTTTGTGAATGTGGAGTTGGTGGCATGTGAAACCCGCATGTGGAGCATTGGTTTGTGTGCGATGCTTACCAAGCTTTTTTCATTCCTAGGCCCTCAAAGGGCATTAAGCATAGAGTGTGAAAAGTGAGTTTCCTTGAGAGCTGCTTGGAAGCCTGATGGTGTGTGAAGTTAGTGAGCCAAATGGAGTTGTTCTCCCCCAAGAATCACTCGGCTGCTTCTTCTTCAATATGCCCTTCACCAACATGCAGTGTTTCCTTGATTGAATTAGCTCTCACACCAATATTTGCGTCTAGAGCCTTTGCATTGAGGGCTATCTGAAAACAGTTTTGGCGCTGAAGTTGTCTGTGAATGTGGAGTTGGTGGCATGGAAACCCGCATGTGGAGCATTGGTTTGTGTGTGATGCTCTACCAGGTTCATTGCTAGATAATGCACTCAACGGGCATTAAGCATAGAGTGTGAAAAGTGAGTTTCCTTGAGAGCTGCTTGGAAGCCTGATGGTGTGTGAAGTTAGTGAGCCAAATGGAGTTGTTCTCCCACAAGAACCACTCGGCTGCTTCTTCTTCAATATGCCCTTCACCAACATGCAGTGTTTCCTTGATTGAATTAGCTCTCACACCAATATTTGCGTCTAGAGCCTTTGCATTGAGGGCTATCTGAAAACGGCTTTGGCGCTGAAGTTGTCTGTGAATGTGGAGTTGGTGGCATGTGAAACCCGCATGTGGAGCTTTGGTTTGTCTGTGATGCTCTACCAGGTTCATTGCTAGATAATGTACTCAAAGGGCATTAAGCATAGAGTGTGAAAAGTGAGTTTCCTTGAGAGCTGCTTGGAAGCCTGATGGTGTGTGAAGTTAGTGAGCCAAATGGAGTTGTTCTGCAACAAGAACCACTCGGCAGCTTTTTCTTCAATATGCCCTTCACCAACATGCAGTGTTTCCTTGATTGAATTAGCTCTCACACCAATATTTGCTTCCAGAGCCTGTGCATTGAGGGCTATCTGAAAAAAGCTCTGGCGCTGAAGTTGTCTGTGAATGTGAAGTTTTTGGCATGTGAAACCCACTTGTGGAGCATTGGTTTGTGTGTGATGCTCTACCAGGTTCATTGCAAGATAATGCACTCAAAGAGCATTAAGCATAGAGTGTGAAAAGTGAGTTTCCTTGCGAGCTGCTTGGAAGCCTGATGGTGTGTGAAGTTAGTGAGCCAAATGGAGTTGTTCTCCCACAAGAACCACTCGGCTGCTTCTTCTTCAATATGCCCTTCACCAACATGCAGTGTTTCCTTGATTGAATTAGCTCTCACACCAATATTTGCGTCTAGAGCCTTTGCATTGAGGGCTATCTGAAAACGGCTTTAGCGCTGAAGTTGTCTGTGAATGTGGAGTTGGTGGCATGTGAAACCCGCTTGTGGAGCATTGGTTTGTGTGCGATGCTGACCAAGTTTCTTGCAGTCCTAGGCACTCAAAGGGCATTAAGCATAGAGTGTGAAAAGTGAGTTTCCTTGAGAGCTGCTTGGAAGCCTGATGGTGTGTGAAGTTAGTGAGCCAAATGGAGTTGTTCTCCCACAAGAACCACTCGGCTGCTTCTTCTTCAATATGCCCTTCACCAACATGCAGTGTTTCCTTGATTGAATTAGCTCTCACACCAATATTTGCGTCTAGAGCCTTTGCATTGAGGGCTATCTGAAAACGGCTTTGGCGCTGAAGTTGTCTGTGAATGTGGAGTTGGTGGCATGTGAAACCCGCATGTGGAGCATTGGTTTGTGTGCGATGCTGACCAAGCTTCTTGCAGTCCTAGGCACTCAAAGGGCATTAAGCATAGAGTGTGAAAAGTGAGTTTCCTTGAGAGCTGCTTGGAAGCCTGATGGTGTGTGAAGTTAGTGAGCCAAATGGAGTTGTTCTCCCACAAGAACCACTCGGCTGCTTCTTCTTCAATATGCCCTTCACCAACATGCAGTGTTTCCTTGCTTGAATTAGCTCTCACACCAATATTTGCGTCTAGAGCCTTTGCATTGAGGGCTATCTGAAAACGGCTTTGGCGCTGAAGTTGTCTGTGAATGTGGAGTTGGTGGCATGTGAAACCCGCATGTGGAGCATTGGTTTGTGTGTGATGCTCTACCAGGTTCATTGCTAGATAATGCACTCAAAGGGCATTAAGCATAGAGTGTGAAAAGTGAGTTTCCTTGAGAGCTGCTTGGAAGCCTGATGGTGTGTGAAGTTAGTGAGCCAAATGGAGTTGTCCTCCCACAAGAACCACTCAGCTGCTTCTTCTTCAATATGCCCTTCACCAACATGCAGTGTTTCCTTGATTGAATTAGCTCTCACACCAATATTTGCGTCTAGAGCCTTTGCATTGAGGGCTATCTGAATAAGGCTCTGGCGCTGAAGTTGTCTGTGAATGTGGAGTTGGTGGCATGTGAAACCCGCATGTGGAGCATTGGTTTGTGTGTGATGCTCTACCAGGTTCATTGCTAGATAATGCACTCAAAGGGCATTAAGCATAGAGTGTGAAAAGTGAGTTTCCTTGCGAGCTGCTTGGAAGCCTGATGGTGTGTGAAGTTAGTGAGCCAAATGGAGTTGTTCTCCCACAAGAATCACTCGGCTGCTTCTTCTTCAATATGCCCTTCACCAACATGCAGTGTTTCCTTGATTGAATTAGCTCTCACACCAATATTTGCTTCCAGATCCTGTGCATTGAGGGCTATCTGAAAAAAGCTTTGGCGCTGAAGTTGTCTGTGAATGTGGAGTTGGTGGCAAGTGAAACCCACTTGTGGAGCATTGGTTTGTGTGCGATGCTCTACCAGGTTCATTGCTAGATAATGCACTCAAAGGGCATTAAGCATAGAGTGTGAAAAGTGAGTTTGCTTGAGAGCTGCTTGGAAGCCTGATGGTGTGTGAAGTTAGTGAGCCAAATGGAGTTGTTCTCCCACAAGAATCACTCGGCTGCTTCTTCTTCAATATGCCCTTCACCAACATGCAGTGTTTCCTTGCTTGAATTAGCTCTCACACCAATATTTGCGTCTAGAGCCTTTGCAATGAGGGCTATCTGAAAACGGCTTTGGCGCTGAAGTTGTCTGTGAATGTGGAGTTTTTGGCATGTGAAACCCGCATGTGGAGCATTGGTTTGTGTGTGATGCTCTACCAGGTTCATTGCCAGATAATGCACTCAAAGGGCATTAAGCATACAGTGTGAAAAGTGAGTTTCCTTGAGAGCTGCTTGGAAGCCTGATGGTGTGTGAAGTTAGTGAGCCAAATGGAGTTGTTCTCCCACAAGAATCACACGGCTGCTTCTTCTTCAATATGCCCTTCACCAACATGCAGTGTTTCCTTGATTGAATTAGCTCTCACACCAATATTTGCGTCTAGAGCCTTTGCATTGAGGGCTATCTGAAAACAGCTTTGGCGCTGAAGTTGTCTGTGAATGTGGAGTTGGTGGCATGGAATCCCGCATGTGGAGCATTGGTTTGTGTGTGATGCTCTACCAGGTTCATTGCTAGATAATGCACTCAACGGGCATTAAGCATAGAGTGTGAAAAGTGAGTTTCCTTGAGAGCTGCTTGGAAGCCTGATGGTGTGTGAAGTTAGTGAGCCAAATGGAGTTGTTCTTCCACAAGAATCACTCGGCTGCTTCTTCTTCAATATGCCCTTCACCAACATGCAGTGTTTCCTTGATTGAATTAGCTCTCACACCAATATTTGCGTCTAGAGCCTTTGCATTGAGGGCTATCTGAAAACGGCTTTGGCGCTGAAGTTGTCTGTGAATGTGGAGTTGGTGGCATGTGAAACACGCATGTGGAGCTTTGGTTTGTGTGTGATGCTCTACCAGGTTCATTGCTAGATAATGTACTCAAAGGGCATTAAGCATAGAGTGTGAAAAGTGAGTTTCCTTGAGAGCTGCTTGGAAGCCTGATGGTGTGTGAAGTTAGTGAGCCAAATGGAGTTGTTCTCCCACAAGAACCACTCGGCAGCTTTTTCTTCTTCAATATGCCCTTCACCAACATGCAGTGTTTCCTTGATTGAATTAGCTCTCACACCAATATTTGCGTCTAGAGCCTTTGCATTGAGGGCTATCTGAAAACGGCTCTGGCGCTGAAGTTGTCTGTGAATGTGGAGTTGGTGGCATGTGAAACTCGCATGTGGAGCATGGGTTGTGTGCGATGATTACCAAGCTTTTTTCATTCCAAGGCACTCAAAGGGCATTAAGCATAGAGTGTGAAAAGTGAGTTTCCTTGAGAGCTGCTTGGAAGCCTGATGGTGTGTGAAGTTAGTGAGCCAAATGGAGTTGTTCTCCAACAAGAATCACTCGGCTGCTTCTTCTTCAATATGCCCTTCACCAACATGCAGTGTTTCCTTGCTTGAATTAGCTCTCACACCAATATTTGCGTCTAGAGCCTGTGCATTGAGGGCTATCTGAAAACGGCTCTGGCGCTGAAGTTGTCTGTGAATGTGGAGTTTTTGGCATGTGAAACCCACTTGTGGAGCATTGGTTTGTGTGTGATGCTCTACCAGGTTCATTGCTAGATAATGCACTCAAAGGGCATTAAGCATAGAGTGTGAAAAGTGAGTTTCCTTGAGAGCTGCTTGGAAGCCTGATGGTGTGTGAAGTTAGTGAGCCAAATGGAGTTGTTCTCCCCCAAGAATCACTCGGCTGCTTCTTCTTCAATATGCCCTTCACCTACATGCAGTGTTTCCTTGATTGAATTAGCTCTCACACCAATATTTGCGTCTAGAGCCTTTGCATTGAGGGCTATCTGAAAACAGCTTTGGCGCTGAAGTTGTCTGTGAATGTGGAGTTGGTGGCATGGAAACCCGCATGTGGAGCATTGGTTTGTGTGTGATGCTCTACCAGGTTCATTCCTAGATAATGTACTCAACGGGCATTAAGCATAGAGTGTGAAAAGTGAGTTTCCTTGAGAGCTGCTTGGAAGCCTGATGGTGTGTGAAGTTAGTGAGCCAAATGGAGTTGTTCTCCCACAAGAACCACTCGGCTGCTTCTTCTTCAATATGCCCTTCACCAACATGCAGTGTTTCCTTGATTGAATTAGCTCTCACACCAATATTTGCGTCTAGAGCCTTTGCATTGAGGGCTATCTGAAAACGGCTTTGGCGCTGAAGTTGTCTGTGAATGTGGAGTTGGTGGCATGTGAAACCCGCATGTGGAGCTTTGGTTTGTGTGTGATGCTCTACCAGGTTCATTGCTAGATAATGTACTCAAAGGGCATTAAGCATAGAGTGTGAAAAGTGAGTTTCCTTGAGAGCTGCTTGGAAGCCTGATGGTGTGTGAAGTTAGTGAGCCAAATGGAGTTGTTCTGCAACAAGAACCACTCGGCTGCTTCTTCTTCAATATGCCCTTCACCAACATGCAGTGTTTCCTTGATTGAATTAGCTCTCACACCAATATTTGCGTCTAGAGCCTTTGCATTGAGGGCTATCTGAAAACGGCTTTGGCGCTGAAGTTGTCTGTGAATGTGAAGTTGGTGGCATGTGAAACCCGCATGTGGAGCTTTGGTTTGTCTGTGATGCTCTACCAGGTTCATTGCTAGATAATGTACTCAAAGGGCATTAAGCATAGAGTGTGAAAAGTGAGTTTCCTTGAGAGTGCTGCTTGGAAGCCTGATGGTGTGTGAAGTTAGTGAGCCAAATGGAGTTGTTCTGCAACAAGAACCACTCGGCAGCTTTTTCTTCAATATGCCCTTCACCAACATGCAGTGTTTCCTTGATTGAATTAGCTCTCACACCAATATTTGCTTCCAGAGCCTGTGCATTGAGGGCTATCTGAAAAAAGCTCTGGCGCTGAAGTTGTCTGTGAATGTGAAGTTTTTTGGCATGTGAAACCCACTTGTGGAGCATTGGTTTGTGTGTGATGCTCTAACAGGTTCATTCCTAGATAATGCACTCAAAGAGCATTAAGCATAGAGTGTGAAAAGTGAGTTTCCTTGAGAGCTGCTTGGAAGCCTGATGGTGTGTGAAGTTAGTGAGCCAAATGGAGTTGTTCTCCCACAAGAACCACTCGGCTGCTTCTTCTTCAATATGCCCTTCACCAACATGCAGTGTTTCCTTGATTGAATTAGCTCTCACACCAATATTTGCGTCTAGAGCCTTTGCATTGAGGGCTATCTGAAAACGGCTTTAGCGCTGAAGTTGTCTGTGAATGTGGAGTTGGTGGCATGTGAAACCCGCATGTGGAGCATTGGTTTGTGTGCGATGCTGACCAAGCTTCTTGCAGTCCTAGGCACTCAAAGGGCATTAAGCATAGAGTGTGAAAAGTGAGTTTCCTTGAGAGCTGCTTGGAAGCCTGATGGTGTGTGAAGTTAGTGAGCCAAATGGAGTTGTTCTCCCACAAGAACCACTCGGCTGCTTCTTCTTCAATATGCCCTTCACCAACATGCAGTGTTTCCTTGATTGAATTAGCTCTCACACCAATATTTGCGTCTAGAGCCTTTGCATTGAGGGCTATCTGAAAACGGCTTTGGCGCTGAAGTTGTCTGTGAATGTGGAGTTGGTGGCATGTGAAACCCGCATGTGGAGCATTGGTTTGTGTGCGATGCTGACCAAGCTTCTTGCAGTCCTAGGCACTCAAAGGGCATTAAGCATAGAGTGTGAAAAGTGAGTTTCCTTGAGAGCTGCTTGGAAGCCTGATGGTGTGTGAAGTTAGTGAGCCAAATGGAGTTGTTCTCCCACAAGAACCACTCGGCTGTTTCTTCTTCAATATGCCCTTCACCAACATGCAGTGTTTCCTTGCTTGAATTAGCTCTCACACCAATATTTGCGTCTAGAGCCTTTGCATTGAGGGCTATCTGAAAACGGCTTTGGCGCTGAAGTTGTCTGTGAATGTGGAGTTGGTGGCATGTGAAACCCGCATGTGGAGCATTGGTTTGTGTGTGATGCTCTACCAGGGTTCATTGCTAGATAATGCACTCAAAGGGCATTAAGCATAGAGTGTGAAAAGTGAGTTTCCTTGAGAGCTGCTTGGAAGCCTGATGGTGTGTGAAGTTAGTGAGCCAAATGGAGTTGTTCTCCCACAAGAACCACTCAGCTGCTTCTTCTTCAATATGCCCTTCACCAACATGCAGTGTTTCCTTGATTGAATTAGCTCTCACACCAATATTTGCGTCTAGAGCCTTTGCATTGAGGGCTATCTGAATAAGGCTCTGGCGCTGAAGTTGTCTGTGAATGTGGAGTTGGTGGCATGTGAAACCCGCATGTGGAGCATTGGTTTGTGTGTGATGCTCTACCAGGTTCATTGCTAGATAATGCACTCAAAGGGCATTAAGCATAGAGTGTGAAAAGTGAGTTTCCTTGCGAGCTGCTTGGAAGCCTGATGGTGTGTGAAGTTAGTGAGCCAAATGGAGTTGTTCTCCCAAAAGAATCACTCGGCTGCTTCTTCTTCAATATGCCCTTCACCAACATGCAGTGTTTCCTTGATTGAATTAGCTCTCACACCAATATTTGCTTCCAGATCCTGTGCATTGAGGGCTATCTGAAAAAAGCTTTGGCGCTGAAGTTGTCTGTGAATGTGGAGTTGGTGGCAAGTGAAACCCACTTGTGGAGCATTGGTTTGTGTGCGATGCTCTACCAGGTTCATTGCTAGATAATGCACTCAAAGGGCATTAAGCATAGAGTGTGAAAAGTGAGTTTGCTTGAGAGCTGCTTGGAAGCCTGATGGTGTGTGAAGTTAGTGAGCCAAATGGAGTTGTTCTCCACAAGAATCACTTTGCTGCTTTCTTCTTCAATATGCCCTTCACCAACATGCAGTGTTTCCTTGCTTGAATTAGCTCTCACACCAATATTTGCGTCTAGAGCCTTTGCAATGAGGGCTATCTGAAAACGGCTTTGGCGCTGAAGTTGTCTGTGAATGTGGAGTTTTTGGCATGTGAAACCCGCATGTGGAGCATTGGTTTGTTGTGTGATGCTCTACCAGGTTCATTGCCAGATAATGCACTCAAAGGGCATTAAGCATAGAGTGTGAAAAGTGAGTTTCCTTGAGAGCTGCTTGGAAGCCTGATGGTGTGTGAAGTTAGTGAGCCAAATGGAGTTGTTCTCCCACAAGAATCACACGGCTGCTTCTTCTTCAATATGCCCTTCACCAACATGCAGTGTTTCCTTGATTGAATTAGCTCTCACACCAATATTTGCGTCTAGAGCCTTTGCATTGAGGGCTATCTGAAAACAGCTTTGGCGCTGAAGTTGTCTGTGAATGTGGAGTTGGTGGCATGGAATCCCGCATGTGGAGCATTGGTTTGTGTGTGATGCTCTACCAGGTTCATTACTAGATAATGCACTCAACGGGCATTAAGCATAGAGTGTGAAAAGTGAGTTCCTTGAGAGCTGCTTGGAAGCCTGATGGTGTGTGAAGTTAGTGAGCCAAATGGAGTTGTTCTTCCACAAGAATCACTCGGCTGCTTCTTCTTCAATATGCCCTTCACCAACATGCAGTGTTTCCTTGATTGAATTAGCTCTCACACCAATATTTGCGTCTAGAGCCTTTGCATTGAGGGCTATCTGAAAACGGCTTTGGCGCTGAAGTTGTCTGTGAATGTGGAGTTGGTG